>NW_026891584.1:0-60051 GCF_015708825.2 Lethenteron reissneri
GGATTTCGGACTGGTTTTTGGATGGGATTCGGAGTGATTTAGATTTTGGACGGGATTTAGATTTCGGAAGGGATTTCGTATGGGATTTCGTACGGGATTTCGATTTCGTACGGGATTTCGTACGGGATTTCGTACGGGATTTCGATTTCATACGGGATTTTGATTTCGTACGGGATTTCGTACAGGATTTCGTACGGGATGTCGTACGGGATTTTGAACGGGATTCGGACGGGATTTCGGACGGGATTTCGGATGGGATTTCGGACTGGATTTCGTACAGGATTTCGTACGGGATTTCGTACAGGATTTTGGACGGGATTTCGGACGGGATTTGGATTGGATTCGTACAGGATTTCATACGGGATGTCGTACAGGATTTTGGACGGGATTTCGTATGGGATTTCGGACGGGGATTTCGGATGAGATTCGGACTGGATTTCGTACAGGATTTTGTATGGGATTTCGTACGGGATTTCGGACTGGATTTCGGACGGGATTTCGGACGGGATTTCGTACGGGATTTCGGACGGATTTCAGACGGGATTTCGGACGGGATTTCGTATGGGATTTCGTACGGGATTTCGTACGGGATTTCGTACAGGATTTTGGACGGGATTTCGGACGGGATTTCGTACGGGATTTCTCACGGGATTTCGTACTGGATTTCGTACGGGATTTCGGACTGGATTTCGGAAGCGATTTCGGACGGGATTTCGGATGGGATTTCGTACGGGATTTCGTAGGGATTTCGTACGGGATTTCGATTTCGTACGAAATTTCGATTTCGTCCGGGATATCGTAGGGGATTTCGATTTTGTACGGGATTTCGGACTGGATTTCGTACAGGATTTCGTACGGGATTTCGGAAGAGATTTCGGACTGGTTTTTGGACGGGATTTGGACGGGATTTAGATATCGGACGGGATTTAGATTTCGGAAGGGATTTCGTATGGGATTTCGTACGGGATTTCGATTTCTACGGGATTCGTACGGGATTTCGTACGGGATTTCGATTTCATACGGGATTTTGATTTCGTACGGATTTCGTACAGGATTTCGTACGGGATGTCGTACGGGATTTGGACGGGATTTCGGACGGGATTTCGGACGGGATTTCGGAGGGATTTCGGACTGGATTTCGTACAGGATTTCGTACGGGATTTCGTACAGGATTTGGACGGGATTTCGGATGGGATTTCGTACGGGATTTCGTACGGGATTTCGTAAGGGATTTCGATTTCGTACGAAATTTCGATTTCGTCCGGGATATCGTACGGGATTTCGATTTTGTACGGGATTTCGGACTGGATTTCGTACAGGATTCGTACGGGATTTCGGAAGAGATTTTGGACTGGTTTTTGGACGGGATTTCGGACGTGATTTAGATATCGGACGGGATTTAGATTCAGAAGGGATTTCGTATGGATTTCGTACGGGATTTCGATTTCGTACGGGATTTCGTTCGGGATTTCGTACGGGATTTCGATTTCGTACGGGATTTCGTACAGGATTTCGTACGGGATGTCGTACGGGATTTTGGACGGGATTTCGGACGGGATTTCGGAGGGATTTCGGACTGGATTCGTACAGGATTTCGTACGGGATTTCGTACAGGATTTTGGACGGGATTTCGGATGGGATTTCGGACTGGATTTCGTACAGGATTTTGTATGGGATTTCGTACGGGATTTCGGACTGGATTTCGGACGGGATTTCGGACGGGATTTCGTACGGGATTTCAGACGGATTTCAGACGGGATTTCGGACGGGATTTCGTATGGGATTCATACGGATTTCGTACGGGATTTCGTACAGGATTTCGGACGGGATGTCGTACAGGATTTGGACGGGATTCGGACGGGATTTCGGACGGGATTTCGGATGAGATTTCGGACTGGATTTCGTACAAGATTTTGTATGGGATTTCGTATGGGATTTCGGACTGGATTTTGGACCGGATTTCGGACGGGATTTCGTACAGGATTTCAGACGGGATTTCAGACGGGATTTCGGACGGGATTTCGTATGGGATTTCGTACGGGATTTCGTACGGGATTTCGTACAGGATTTCGGGACGGGATTTCGGACGGGATTTCGTACGGGATTTCTCACGGGATTCGTACTGGATTCGTACGGGATTTCGGACTGGATTTCGGACACGATTTCGGACGGGATTTCGGATGGGATTTCGTACAGGATTTCGTACGGGATTTCGATTTCGTACGAAATTCGATTTCGTCCGGGATATGTACGGGATTTCGATTTTGTACAGGATTCGGACTGGATTTCGTACAGGATTTCGTACGGGATGTCAGAAGGGATTTCGGACTGGTTTTTGGACGGGATTTCGGACGGGATTTAGATTTCAGAATGGATTTCGTATGGGATTTCGTACGGGATTTCGATTTCACACGGGATTTCGTACGGGATTTCAAACGGGATTTCGATTTCATACGGGATTTCGATTTCGTACGGGATTTCGTACGGATTACGATTTTGTACGGGATTTCGGACTGGATTTCGTACAGGATTTCGTACGGGATTTCGGAAGGGATTTCGGACTGGTTTTTGGACGGGATTTCGGACCGTGATTTAGATTTTGGACGGGATTTAGATTTCGGAAGGGATTTCATATGGGATTTCGTACGGGATTTCGATTTCGTACGGGATTTCGTACGGGATTTCGTACGGGATTTCGATTTCATACGGGATTTTGATTTCGTACGCGATTTCGTACAGGATTCGTACGGGATGTCGTACGGGATTTGGACGGGATTTCGGACGGGGATTTCGGACGGGATTTCGGATGGGATTTCGGACTGGATTTCGTACAGGATTTTGTACGGGATGTTCGTACAGGATTTTGGACGGATTTCGGACGGGATTTCGGATTGGATTTCGTACAGGATTTCATACGGGATGTCGTACAGGATTTTGGACGGGATTTCGTATGGGATTTCGGACGGATTTCGGATGAGATTTAGGACTGGATTTCGTACAGGATTTTGTATGGGATTTCGTACGGGATTTCGGACTGGATTTCGGACGGGATTTCGGACGGGATTTCGTACGGGATTTCGGACGGGATTTCAGACGGGATTTCGGACGGGATTTCGTATGGGATTTCGTACGGGATTTCGTACGGGATTTCGTACAGGATTTTGGACGGGATTTCGGACGGGATTTCGTACGGGATTTCTTACGGGATTTCGTACTGGATTTCGTACGGGATTTCGGACTGGATTTCGGACGCGATTTCGGACGGGATTTCGGATGGGATTTCGTACGGGATTTCGTACGGGATTCGTACGGGATTCGATTTCGTACGAAATTTCGATTTCGTCCGGGATATCGTACGGGATTTCGATTTTGTACGGGATTTCGGACTGGATTTCGTACAGGATTTCGTACGGGATTTCGGAAGAGATTTCGGACTGGTTTTTGGACGGGATTTCGGACGGGATTTAGATATCGGACGGGATTTAGATTTCGGAAGGGATTTCGTATGGGATTTCGAACGGGATTTCGATTCGTACGGGATTTCGTACGGGATTTCGTACGGGATTTCGATTTCATACGGGATTTCGATTTCGTACAGGATTTCGTACGGGATGTCGTACGGGATTTTGGACGGGATTTCGGACGGGATTTCGGACGGGATTTCGGATGGGATTTCGGACTGGATTTCGTACAGGATTTCGTACGGGATTTCGTACAGGATTTTGGACGGGATTTCGGACGGGATTTCGGATTGGATTCGTACAGGATTTCGTACGGGATGTCGTACAGGATTTTGTACGGGATTTCGTATGGGATTTCGGACGGGATTTCGGATGAGATTTCGGACTGGATTTCGTACAGGATTTTGTATGGGATTTCGTACGGGATTTCGGACTGGATTTCGGATGGGATTTCGGACGGGATTTCAGACGGGATTTCGGACGGGATTTCGTATGGGATTTCGTACGGGATTTCGTACTGGATTTCGTACGGGATTTCGGACGGGATTTCGGACGGGATTTCGAACGGGATTTCGGACAGAATTTCGATTTCGGACGGGATTTCGTACGGGATTTCTATTTCGTACGGGATGTCGAACGGGATTTTGTAAGGGATTTCGATTTCGTACAGGATTTCGGACGGGATTTCGATTTCAGACGGGATTTCGTACGGGATTTCGTATGGGATTTCGATTCCTATGGGATTTCGTACGGGATTTCGATTTCGTACAGGATTTGTAAGGGATTTCTATTTCGTACGGGATTTCTGACGGGATTTCCGACGGGATTCGATTTCCTACGGGATTTTGATTTCGTACGGGATTTCGTACAGGATTTCGTACGGGATGTCGTACGGGATTTTGGACGGGATTTCGGACGGGGATTTCGGACGGGATTTCGGATGGGATTTCGGACTGGATTTCGTACAGGATTTCGTACGGGATTTCGTACAGGATTTTGGACGGGATTTCGGACGGGATTTCGGATTGGATTTCGTACAGGATTTCGTACGGGATGTCGTACAGCATTTTGTACGGGATTTCGTATGGGATTTCGGACGGGATTTCGGATGAGATTTCGGACTGGATTTCGTACAGGATTTTGTATGGGATTTCGTACGGGATTTCGGACTGGATTTCGGATGGGATTTCGGACGGGATTTCAGACGGGATTTCGGACGGGATTTCGTATGGGATTTCGTACGGAATTTCGTACTGGATTTCGTACGGAATTTCGGACGGGATTTCGGACGGGATTTCGAACGGGATTTCGGACAGAATTTCGATTTCGGACGGGATTCGTACGGGATTTCGATTTCGTACGGGATTTCGAACGGGATTTCGATTTCGTACGGGATTTCGTACGGGATTTCTATTTCGTACGGGATGTCGAACGGGATTTTGTAAGGGATTTCGATTTCGTACAGGATTTCGGACGGGATTTCGATTTCAGACGGGATTTCGTACGGGATTTCGTATGGGATTTCGATTTCCTACGGGATTTCGTACGGGATTTCGATTTCGTACAGGATTTTGTAAGGGATTTCTATTTCGTACGGGATTTCTGACGGGATTTCCGACGGGATTTCGATTTCCTACGGGATTTTGATTTCGTACGGGATTTCGTACAGGATTTCGTACGGGATGTCGTACGGGATTTTGGACGGGATTTCTTACGGGATTTCCGACGGGATTTCGATTTCATACGGGATTTTGATTTCGTACGGGATTTCGTACGGGATTTCGATTTCGTACGGGATTTCGTACGGGATTTCGTACGGGATTTCGATTTCGTACGGGATTTCGTACAGGATTTCGTACGGGATGTCGTACGGGATTTTGGACTGGATTTCGTACAGGATTTCGTACGGGATTTCGTACAGGATTTTGGACGGGATTTCGGATAGGATTTCGGACTGGATTTCGTACAGGATTTTGTATGGGATTTCGTACGGGATTTCGGACTGGATTTCGGACGGGATTTCAGACGGGATTTCGTACGGGATTTCAGACGGGATTTCAGACGGGATTTCGGACGGGATTTCGTATGGGATTTCATACGGGATTTCATACGGGATTAGGATTTCGGACGGGATGTCGTACAGGATTTTCGGACGGGATGTCGTACAGGATTTTGGACGGGATTTCGGACGGGATTTCGGACGGGATTTCGTACAGGATTTTGTATGGGATTTCGTACGGGATTTCGGACTGGATTTCGGACCGGATTTCGGACGGGATTTTGTACAGGATTTCAGACGGGATTTCAGATGGGATTTCGGACGGGATTTCGTATGGGATTTCGTACGGGATTTCGTACGGGATTTCGTACAGGATTTCGGACGGGATTTCGGACGGGATTTCGTACGGGATTTCTCACGGGATTTCGTACTGGATTTCGTACGGGATTTCGGACTGGATTTCGGACACGATTTCGGACGGGATTTCGGATGGGATTTCGTACGGGATTTCGTACGGTATTTCGATTTCGTACGAAATTTCGATTTCGTCCGGGATATCGTACGGGATTTCGATTTTGTACAGGATTTCGGACTGGATTTCGTACAGGATTTCGTACGGGATGTCGGAAGGGATTTCGGACTGGTTTTTGGACGGGATTTCGGACGGGATTTAGATTTCGGAAGGGATTTCGTATGGGATTTCGTACGGGATTTCGATTTCATACGGGATTTCGTACGGGATTTCAAACGGGATTTCGATTTCATACGGGATTTCGATTTCGTACGGGATTTCGTACGGGATTACGATTTTGCACGGGATTTCGGACTGGATTTCGTACAGGATTTCGTACGGGATTTCGGAAGGGATTTCGGACTGGTTTTTGGATGGGATTTCGGACGTGATTTAGATTTTGGACGGGATTTAGATTTCGGAAGGGATTTCGTGTGGGATTTCGTACGGGATTTCGATTTCGTACGGGATTTCGTACGGGATTTCGTACGGGATTTCGATTTCATACGGGATTTTGATTTCGTACGGGATTTCGTACAGGATTTCGTACGGGATGTCGTACGGGATTTCGGACGGGATTCGGATGGGATTTCGGACTGGATTTCGTACAGGATTTCGTACGGGATTTCGTACAGGATTTTGGACGGGATTTCGGACGGGATTTCGGATTGGATTTCGTACAGGATTTCATACGGGATGTCGTACAGGATTTTGGACGGGATTTCGTATGGGATTTCGGACGGGGATTTCGGATGAGATTTCGGACTGGATTTCGTACAGGATTTTGTATGGGATTTCGTACGGGATTTCGGACTGGATTTCGGACGGGATTTCGGACGGGATTTCGTACGGGATTTCGGACGGGATTTCAGACGGGATTTCGGACAGGATTTCGTATGGGATTTCGTACGGGATTTCGTACGGGATTTCGTACAGGATTTGGACGGGATTTCGGACGGGATTTCGTACGGGATTTCTCACGGGATTTCGTACTGGATTTCGTACGGGATTTCGGACTGGATTTCGGACGCGATTTCGGACGGGATTTCGGATGGGATTTCGTACGGGATTTCGTACGGATTTCGTACGGGATTTCGATTTCGTACGAAATTTCGATTTCGTCCGGGATATCGTAGGGGATTTCGATTTTGTACGGGATTTCGGACTGGATTTCGTACAGGATTTCGTACGGGATTTCGGAAGAGATTTCGGACTGGTTTTTGGACGGGATTTCGGACGGGATTTAGATATCGGACGGGATTTAGATTTCGGAAGGGATTTCGTATGGGATTTCGTACGGGATTTCGATTTCGTACGGGATTTTGATTTCGTACGGGATTTCGTACGGGATTTCGATTTCATACGGGATTTTGATTTCAGTACGGGATTTCGTACAGGATTTCGTACGGGATGTTCGTACGGGATTTTGGACGGGATTTCGGACGGGATTTCGGACGGGATTTCGGATGGGATTTCGGACTGGATTTCGTACAGGATTTCGTACGGGATTTCGTACAGGATTTTGGACGGGATTTCGGATGGGATTTCGTACGGGATTTCGTACGGGATTTCGTACGGGATTTCGATTTCGTACGAAATTTCGATTTCGTCCGGGATATCGTACGGGATTTCGATTTTGTACGGGATTTCGGACTGGATTTCGTACAGGATTTCGTACGGGATTTCGGAAGAGATTTTGGACTGGTTTTTGGACGGGATTTCGGACGTGATTTAGATATCGGACGGGATTTAGATTTCAGAAGGGATTTCGTATGGGATTTCGTACGGGATTTCGATTTCGTACGGGATTTCGTTCGGGATTTCGTACGGGATTTCGATTTCGTACGGGATTTCGTACAGGATTTCGTACGGGATGTCGTACGGGATTTTGGACGGGATTTTGGACGGGATTTCGGATGGGATTTCGGACTGGATTTCGTACAGGATTTCGTACGGGATTTCGTACAGGATTTTGGACGGGATTTCGGATGGGATTTCGGACTGGATTTCGTACAGGATTTTGTATGGGATTTCGTACGGGATTTCGGACTGGATTTCGGACGGGATTTCGGACGGGATTTCGTACGGGATTTCAGACGGGATTTCAGACGGGATTTCGGACGGGATTTCGTATGGGATTTCATACGGGATTTCGTACGGGATTTCGTACAGGATTTCGGATGGGATGTCGTACAGGATTTGGACGGGATTTCGGACGGGATTTCGGACGGGATTTCGGATGAGATTTCGGACTGGATTTCGTACAAGATTTGTATGGGATTTCGTACGGGATTTCGGACTGGATTTTGGACCGGATTTCGGACGGGATTTCGTACAGGATTTCAGACGGGATTTCAGACGGGGATTTCGGACGGGATTTCGTATGGGATTTCGTACGGGATTTCGTACGGGATTTCGTACAGGATTTCGGACGGGATTTCGGATGGGATTTCGTACGGGATTTCTCACGGGATTTCGTACTGGATTTCGTACGGGATTTCGGACTGGATTTCGGACACGATTTCGGACGGGATTTCGGATGGGATTTCGTACGGGATTTCGTACGGGATTTCGATTTCGTACGAAATTTCGATTTCGTCCGGGATATTGTACGGGATTTCGATTTTGTACAGGATTTCGGACTGGATTTCGTACAGGATTTCGTACGGGATGTCAGAAGGGATTTCGGACTGGTTTTGGACGGGATTTCGGATGGGATTTAGATTTCAGAAGGGATTTCGTATGGGATTTCGTACGGGATTTCGATTTCACACGGATTTCGTACGGGATTTCAAACGGGATTTCGATTTCATACGGGATTTCGATTTCATACGGGATTTCGTACGGGATTACGATTTTGTACGGGATTTCGGACTGGATTTCGTACAGGATTTCGTACGGGATTTCGGAAGGGATTTCGGACTGTTTTTTGGACGGGATTTCGGACGTGATTTAGATTTTGGACGGGATTTAGATTTCGGAAGGGATTTCATATGGGATTTCGTACGGGATTTCGATTTCGTACGGGATTTCGTACGGGATTTCGTACGGGATTTCGATTTCATACGGGATTTTGATTTCGTACGGGATTTCGTACAGGATTTCGTACGGGATGTCGTACGGGATTTTGGACGGGATTTCGGACGGGATTTCGGACGGGATTTCGGATGGGATTTCGGACTGGATTTCGTACAGGATTTTGTACGGGATTTCGTACAGGATTTTGGACGGGATTTCGGACGGGATTTCGGATTGGATTTCGTACAGGATTTCATACGGGATGTCGTACAGGATTTTGGACGGGATTTCGTATGGGATTTCGGACGGGATTTCGGATGAGATTTCGGACTGGATTTCGTACAGGATTTTGTATGGGATTTCGTACGGGATTTCGGACTGGATTTCGGACGGGATTTCGGACGGGATTTCGTACGGGATTTCGGACGGGATTTCAGACGGGATTTCGGACGGGATTTCGTATGGGATTTCGTACGGGATTTCGTACGGGATTTCGTACAGGATTTTGGACGGGATTTCGGACGGGATTTCGTACGGGATTTCTTACGGGATTTCGTACTGGATTTCGTACGGGATTTCGGACTGGATTTCAGACGCGATTTCGGACGGGATTTCGGATGGGATTTCGTACGGGATTTCGTACGGGATTTCGTACGGGATTTCGATTTCGTACGAAATTTCGATTTCGTCCGGGATATCGTACGGGATTTCGATTTTGTACGGGATTTCGGACTGGATTTCGTACAGGATTTCGTACGGGATTTCGGAAGAGATTTCGGACTGGTTTTTGGACGGGATTTCGGACGGGATTTAGATATCGGACGGGATTTAGATTTCGGAAGGGATTTCGTATGGGATTTCGAACGGGATTTCGATTTCGTACGGGATTTCGTACGGGATTTCGTACGGGATTTCGATTTCATACGGGATTTCGATTTCGTACAGGATTTCGTACGGGATGTCGTACGGGATTTTGGACGGGATTTCGGACGGGATTTCGGACGGGATTTCGGATGGGATTTCGGACTGGATTTCGTACAGGATTTCGTACGGGATTTCGTACAGGATTTTGGACGGGATTTCGGACGGGATTTCGGATTGGATTTCGTACAGGATTTCGTACGGGATGTCGTACAGGATTTTGTACGGGATTTCGTATGGGATTTCGGACGGGATTTCGGATGAGATTTCGGACTGGATTTCGTACAGGATTTTGTATGGGATTTCGTACGGGATTTCGGACTGGATTTCGGATGGGATTTCGGACGGGATTTCAGACGGGATTTCGGACGGGATTTCGTATGGGATTTCGTACGGGATTTCGTACTGGATTTCGTACGGGATTTCGGACGGGATTTCGGACGGGATTTCGAACGGGATTTCGGACAGAATTTCGATTTCGGACGGGATTTCGTACGGGATTTCGATTTCGTACGGGATTTCGAACGGGATTTCGATTTCGTACGGGATTTCGTACGGGATTTCTATTTCGTACGGGATGTCGAACGGGATTTTGTAAGGGATTTCGATTTCGTACAGGATTTCGGACGGGATTTCGATTTCAGACGGGATTTCGTACGGGATTTCGTATGGGATTTCGATTTCCTACGGGATTTCGTACGGGATTTCGATTTCGTACAGGATTTTGTAAGGGATTTCTATTTCGTACGGGATTTCTGACGGGATTTCCGACGGGATTTCGATTTCCTACGGGATTTTGATTTCGTACGGGATTTCGTACAGGATTTCGTACGGGATGTCGTACGGGATTTGGACGGGATTTCTTACGGGATTTCCGACGGGATTTCGATTTCATACGGGATTTTGATTTCGTACGGGATTTCGTACAGGATTTCGTACGGGATGTCGTACGGGATTTTGGACGGGATTTCGGACGGGATTTCATACGGGATTTCGTACGGGATTTCTTACGGGATTTCGTACTGGATTTCGTACGGGATTTCGGACTGGATTTCGGACGCGATTTCGGACGGGATTTCGGATGGGATTTCGTACGGGATTTCGTACGGGATTTCGTACGGGATTTCGATTTCGTACGAAATTTCGATTTTGTCTGGATATCGTACGGGATTTCGATTTTGTACGGGATTTCCGACGGGATTTCGATTTCCTACGGGATTTTGATTTCGTACGGGATTTCGTACAGGATTTCGTACGGGATGTCGTACGGGATTTTGGACGGGATTTCGTACGGGATTTCAGACGGGATTTCGATTTCATACGGGATTTTGATTTCGTACGGGATTTCGTACAGGATTTCGTACGGGATGTCGTACGGGATTTTGGACGGGATTTCGGACGGGATTTCGGACGGGATTTCGGATGGGATTTCGGACTGGATTTCGTACAGGATTTTGTACGGGATTTCGTACAGGATTTTGGACGGGATTTCGGACGGGATTTCGGATTGGATTTCGTACAGGATTTCGTACGGGATGTCGTACAGGATTTTGGACGGGATTTCGTATGGGATTTCGGACGGGATTTCGGATGAGATTTCGGACTGGATTTCGTACAGGATTTTGTATGGGATTTCGTACGGGATTTCGGACTGGATTTCGGACGGGATTTCGGACGGGATTTCGTACTGGATTTCGGACGGGATTTCAGACGGGATTTCGGACGGGATTTCGTATGGGATTTCGTACGGGATTTCGTACGGGATTTCGTACAGGATTTCGGACGGGATTTCGGACGGGATTTCGTAGGGGATTTCTTACGGGATTTCGTACTGGATTTCGTACGTGATTTCGGACTGGATTTCGGACGCGATTTCGGACGGGATTTCGGATGGGATTTCGTACGGGATTTCGTACGGGATTTCGATTTCGTACGAAATTTCGATTTCGTCCAGGGATATCGTACGGGATTTCGATTTTGTACGAGATTTCGGACTGGATTTCGTACAGGATTTCGTACGGGATTTCGGAAGAGATTTCGGACTGGTTTTTGGACGGGATTTCGGACGGGATTTTAGATATCGGACTGGATTTAGATTTCGGAAGGGATTTCGTATGGGATTTCGTACGGGATTTCGATTTCGTATGGGATTTCGTACGGGATTTCGTACGGGATTTCGATTTCATACGGGATTTTGATTTCGTACGGGATTTCGTACAGGATTTTGGACGGGATTTCGGACGGGATTTCGGATTGGATTTCGTACAGGATTTCGTACGGGATGTCGTACAGGATTTTGTACGGGATTTCGTATGGGATTTCGGACGGGATTTCGGATGAGATTTCGGACTGGATTTCGTACAGGATTTTGTATGGGATTTCGTACGGGATTTCGGACTGGATTTCGGACGGGATTTCGGACGGGATTTCGTACGGGATTTCGGACGGGATTTCAGACGGGATTTCGGACGGGATTTCGTATGGGATTTCGTAAGTGATTTCGTACGGGATTTCGTACAGGATTTCGGACGGGATTTCATACGGGATTTCGTACGGGATTTCTTACGGGATTTCGTACTGGATTTCGTACGGGATTTCGGACTGGATTTCGGACGCGATTTCGGACGGGATTTCGGATGGGATTTCGTACGGGATTTCGTACGGGATTTCGTACGGGATTTCGATTTCGTACGAAATTTCGATTTTGTCTGGGATATCGTACGGGATTTCGATTTTGTACGGGATTTCCGACGGGATTTCGATTTCCTACGGGATTTTGATTTCGTACGGGATTTCGTACAGGATTTCGTACGGGATGTCGTACGGGATTTTGGACGGGATTTCGTACGGGATTTCAGACGGGATTTCGATTTCATACGGGATTTTGATTTCGTACGGGATTTCGTACAGGATTTCGTACGGGATGTCGTACGGGATTTTGGACGGGATTTCGGACGGGATTTCGGACGGGATTTCGGATGGGATTTCGGACTGGATTTCGTACAGGATTTTGTACGGGATTTCGTACAGGATTTTGGACGGGATTTCGGACGGGATTTCGGATTGGATTTCGTACAGGATTTCGTACGGGATGTCGTACAGGATTTTGGACGGGATTTCGTATGGGATTTCGGACGGGATTTCGGATGAGATTTCGGACTGGATTTCGTACAGGATTTTGTATGGGATTTCGTACGGGATTTCGGACTGGATTTCGGACGGGATTTCGGACGGGATTTCGTACTGGATTTCGGACGGGATTTCAGACGGGATTTCGGACGGGATTTCGTATGGGATTTCGTACGGGATTTCGTACGGGATTTCGTACAGGATTTCGGACGGGATTTCGGACGGGATTTCGTAGGGGATTTCTTACGGGATTTCGTACTGGATTTCGTACGTGATTTCGGACTGGATTTCGGACGCGATTTCGGACGGGATTTCGGATGGGATTTCGTACGGGATTTCGTACGGGATTTCGATTTCGTACGAAATTTCGATTTCGTCCGGGATATCGTACGGGATTTCGATTTGTACGAGATTTCGGACTGGATTTCGTACAGGATTTCGTACGGGATTTCGGAAGAGATTTCGGACTGGTTTTTGGACGGGATTTCGGACGGGATTTTAGATATCGGACGGGATTTAGATTTCGGAAGGGATTTCGTATGGGATTTCGTACGGGATTTCGATTTCGTATGGGATTTCGTACGGGATTTCGTACGGGATTTCGATTTCATACGGGATTTTGATTTCGTACGGGATTTCGTACAGGATTTCGTACGGGATGTCGTACGGGATTTTGGACGGGATTTCGGACGGGATTTCGGACGGGATTTCGGATGGGATTTCGGACTGGATTTCGTACAGGATTTCGTACGGGATTTCGTACAGGATTTTGGACGGGATTTCGGACGGGATTTCGGATTGGATTTCGTACAGGATTTCGTACGGGATGTCGTACAGGATTTTGGACGGGATTTCGTATGGGATTTCGGACGGGATTTCGGATGAGATTTCGGAC
The DNA here is from genome assembly GCF_015708825.2 of Lethenteron reissneri. Taxonomy (NCBI): domain Eukaryota; kingdom Metazoa; phylum Chordata; class Hyperoartia; order Petromyzontiformes; family Petromyzontidae; genus Lethenteron; species Lethenteron reissneri. The sequence continues at coordinate 13,935 of NW_026891584.1, forward strand.
TGGATTTCGTACAGGATTTTGTATGGGATTTCGTACGGGATTTCGGACTGGATTTCGGACGGGATTTCGGACGGGATTTCCTACGGGATTTCGGACGGGATTTCAGACGGGATTTCGGACGGGATTTCGTATGGGATTTCGTACGGGATTTCGTACGGGATTTCGTACTGGATTTCGTACGGGATTTCGGACTGGATTTCAGACGCGATTTTGGACTGGATATCGGACTAGATTTCGGACGGGATTTCGGACGGGATTTCGTACGGGATTTCGGACGGGATTTCAGACGGGATTTCGGACGGGATTTCGTATGGGATTTCGTACGGGATTTCGTACGGGATTTCGTACAGGATTTTGGACGGGATTTTGGACGGGATTTCGTACGGGATTTCTTACGGGATTTCGTACTGGATTTCGTAAGGGATTTCGGACTGGATTTCGGACGCGATTTCGGACGGGATTTCGGATGGGATTTCGTACGGGATTTCGTACGAGATTTCGTACGGGATTTCGATTTCGTACAAAATTTCGATTTTGTCTGGGATATCGTACGGGATTTCGATTTTGTACGGGATTTCCGACGGGATTTCGATTTCCTACGGGATTTTGATTTCGTACGGGATTTCGTACAGGATTTCGTACGGGATGTCGTACGGGATTTTGGACGGGATTTCGTATGGGATTTCAGACGGGATTTCGATTTCATACGGGATTTTGATTTCGTACGGGATTTCGTACAGGATTTCGTACGGGATGTCGTACGGGATTTTGGACGGGATTTCGGACGGGATTTCGGACGGGATTTCGAATGGGATTTCGGACTGGATTTCGTACAGGATTTTGTACGGGATTTCGTACAGGATTTTGGACGGGATTTCGGACGGGATTTCGGATTGCATTTCGTACAGGATTTCGTACGGGATGTCGTACAGGATTTTGAACGGGATTTCGTATGGGATTTCGGACGGGATTTCGGATGAGATTTCGGACTGGATTTCGTACAGGATTTTGTATGGGATTTCGTACGGGATTTCGGACTGGATTTCGGACGGGATTTCGGACGGGATTTTGTACGGGATTTCGGACGGGATTTCAGACGGGATTTCGGACGGGATTTTGTATGGGATTTCGTACGGGATTTCGTACGGGATTTCGTACAGGATTTCGGACGGGATTTCGGACGGGATTTCGTAGGGGATTTCTTACGGGATTTCGTACTGGATTTCGTACGGGATTTCGGACTGGATTTCGGACGCGATTTCGGACGGGATTTCGGATGGGATTTCGTACGGGATTTCGTACGGGATTTCGATTTCGTACGAAATTTCGATTTCGTACGGGATATCGTACGGGATTTCGATTTTGTACGAGATTTCGGACTGGATTTCGTACAGGATTTCGTACGGGATTTCGGAAGAGATTTCGGACTGGTTTTTGGACGGGATTTCGGACGGGATTTAGATATCGGACGGGATTTAGATTTCGGAAGGGATTTCGTATGGGATTTCGTACGGGATTTCGATTTCGTACGGGATTTCGTACGGGATTTCGTACGGGATTTCGATTTCATACGGGATTTTGATTTCGTACGGGATTTCGTACAGGATTTCGTACGGGATGTCGTACGGGATTTTGGACGGGATTTCGGACGGGATTTCGGACGGGATTTCGGATGGGATTTCGGACTGGATTTCGTACAGGATTTCGTACGGGATTTCGTACAGGATTTTGGACGGGATTTCGGACGGGATTTCGGATTGGATTTCGTACAGGATTTCGTACGGGATGTCGTACAGGATTTTGGACGGGATTTCGTATGGGATTTCGGACGGGATTTCGGATGAGATTTCGGACTGGATTTCGTACAGCATTTTGTATGGGATTTCGTACGGGATTTCGGACTGGATTTCGGACGGGATTTCGGACGGGATTTCGTGCGGGATTTCGGACGGGATTTCAGAAGGGATTCGGACGGGATTTCGTATGGGATTTCGTACGGGATTTCGTACGGGATTTCGTACAGGATTTCGAACGGGATTTCGGACGGGATTTCGTACGGGATTTCTTACGGGATTTCGTACGGGATTTCTTACGGGATTTCGTACTGGATTTCGTACGGGATTTCGGACTGGATTTCGGACGGGATTTCGGACGGGATTTCGTACGGAATTTCGGACGGGATTTCAGACGGGATTTCGGACGGGATTTCGTATGGGATTTCGTACGGGATTTCGTACGGGATTTCGTACAGGATTTCGGACGGGATTTCGGACGGGATTTCGTAGGGGATTTCTTACGGGATTTCGTACTGGATTTCGTACGGGATTTCGGACTGGATTTCGGACGCGATTTCGGACGGGATTTCGGATGGGATTTCGTACGGGATTTCGTACGGGATTTCGATTTCGTACGAAATTTCGATTTCGTACGGGATATCGTACGGGATTTCGATTTTGTACGAGATTTCGGACTGGATTTCGTACAGGATTTCGTACGGGATTTCGGAAGAGATTTCGGACTGGTTTTTGGACGGGATTTCGGACGGGATTTAGATATCGGACGGGATTTAGATTTCGGAAGGGATTTCGTATGGGATTTCGTACGGGATTTCGATTTCGTACGGGATTTCGTACGGGATTTCGTACGGGATTTCGATTTCATACGGGATTTTGATTTCGTACGGGATTTCGTACAGGATTTCGTACGGGATGTCGTACGGGATTTTGGACGGGATTTCGGACGGGATTTCGGACGGGATTTCGGATGGGATTTCGGACTGGATTTCGTACAGGATTTCGTACGGGATTTCGTACAGGATTTTGGACGGGATTTCGGACGGGATTTCGGATTGGATTTCGTACAGGATTTCGTACGGGATGTCGTACAGGATTTTGGACGGGATTTCGTATGGGATTTCGGACGGGATTTCGGATGAGATTTCGGACTGGATTTCGTACAGCATTTTGTATGGGATTTCGTACGGGATTTCGGACTGGATTTCGGACGGGATTTCGGACGGGATTTCGTGCGGGATTTCGGACGGGATTTCAGAAGGGATTTCGGACGGGATTTCGTATGGGATTTCGTACGGGATTTCGTACGGGATTTCGTACAGGATTTCGAACGGGATTTCGGACGGGATTTCGTACGGGATTTCTTACGGGATTTCGTACTGGATTTCGTACGGGATTTCGGACTGAATTTCGGACGCGATTTCGGACGGGATTTCGGATGGGATTTCGTACGGGATTTCATACGGGATTTCGTACGGGATTTCGATTTCGTACGAAATTTCGATTTCGTCCGGGATATCGTACGGGATTTCGATTTTGTACGGGATTTCGGACTGGATTTCGTACAGGATTTCGTACTGGATTTCGGAAGAGATTTCGTACTGGTTTTTGGACGGGATTTCGGACGTGATTTAGATTTTGGACGGGATTTAGATTTCGGAAGGGATTTCGTATGGGATTTCGTACGGGATTTCGATTTCGTACGGGATTTCGTACGGGATTTCGTACGGGATTTCGATTTCATACGGGATTTTGATTTCGTACGGGATTTCGTACAGGATTTCGTACGGGATGTCGTACGGGATTTTGGACGGGATTTCGGACGGGATTTCGGACGGGATTTCGGATGGGATTTCGGACTGGATTTCGTACAGGATTTTGTACGGGATTTCGTACAGGATTTTGGACGGGATTTCGTATGGGATTTCAGACGGGATTTCGGATGAGATTTCGGACTGGATTTCGTACAGGATTTTGTATGGGATTTCGTACGGGATTTCGGACTGGATTTCGGACGGGATTTCGGACGGGATTTCGGACGGGATTTCGTACGGGATTTCGGACGGGATTTCAGACGGGATTTCGGACGGGATTTCATATGGGATTTCGTACGGGATTTCGTACAGGATTTCGAACGGGATTTCGGACGGGATTTCGTACGGGATTTCTTACGGAATTTTGTACTGGATTTTGTACGGGATTTCGGACTGGATTTCGGACGCGATTTCGGACGGGATTTCGGATGGGATTTTGTACGGGATTTCGTACGGGATTTCGTACGGGATTTCGATTTCGTACGAAATTTCGATTTTGTCCGGGATATTGTACGGGATTTCGATTTTGTACGGGATTTCGGACTGGATTTCGTACAGTATTTCGTACGGGATTTCGTACAGGATTTTGGACGGGATTTCGGACGGGATTTCGGATTGGATTTCGTACAGGATTTCGTACGGGATGTCGTACAGGATTTTGGACGGGATTTCGTATGGGATTTCAGACGGGATTTCGGATGAGATTTCGGACGGGATTTCGGACGGGATTTCGTACGGGATTTCGGACGGGATTTCAGACGGGATTTCGGACGGGATTTCGTATGGGATTTCGTACGGGATTTCGTACGGGATTTCGTACAGGATTTCGGACGGGATTTCGGACGGGATTTCGTAGGGGATTTCTTACGGGATTTCGTACTGGATTTCGTACGGGATTTCGGACTGGATTTCGGACGCGATTTCGGACGGGATTTCGGATGGGATTTCGTACGGGATTTCGTACGGGATTTCGATTTCGTACGAAATTTCGATTTCGTACGGGATATCGTACGGGATTTCGATTTTGTACGAGATTTCGGACTGGATTTCGTACAGGATTTCGTACGGGATTTCGGAAGAGATTTCGGACTGGTTTTTGGACGGGATTTCGGACGGGATTTAGATATCGGACGGGATTTAGATTTCGGAAGGGATTTCGTATGGGATTTCGTACGGGATTTCGATTTCGTACGGGATTTCGTACGGGATTTCGTACGGGATTTCGATTTCATACGGGATTTTGATTTCGTACGGGATTTCGTACAGGATTTCGTACGGGATGTCGTACGGGATTTTGGACGGGATTTCGGACGGGATTTCGGACGGGATTTCGGATGGGATTTCGGACTGGATTTCGTACAGGATTTCGTACGGGATTTCGTACAGGATTTTGGACCGGATTTCGGACGGGATTTCGGATTGGATTTCGTACAGGATTTCGTACGGGATGTCGTACAGGATTTTGGACGGGATTTCGTATGGGATTTCGGACGGGATTTCGGATGAGATTTCGGACTGGATTTCGTACAGCATTTTGTATGGGATTTCGTACGGGATTTCGGACTGGATTTCGGACGGGATTTCGGACGGGATTTCGTGCGGGATTTCGGACGGGATTTCAGAAGGGATTTCGGACGGGATTTCGTATGGGATTTCGTACGGGATTTCGTACGGGATTTCGTACAGGATTTCGAACGGGATTTCGGACGGGATATCGTACGGGATTTCTTACGGGATTTCGTACTGGATTTCGTACGGGATTTCGGACTGGATTTCGGACGCGATTTCGGACGGGATTTCGGATGGGATTTCGTACGGGATTTCATACGGGATTTCGTACGGGATTTCGATTTCGTACGAAATTTCGATTTCGTCCGGGATATCGTACGGGATTTCGATTTTGTACGGGATTTCGGACTGGATTTCGTACAGGATTTCGTACTGGATTTCGGAAGAGATTTCGTACTGGTTTTTGGACGGGATTTCGGACGTGATTTAGATTTTGGACGGGATTTAGATTTCGGAAGGGATTTCGTATGGGATTTCGTACGGGATTTCGATTTCGTACGGGATTTCGTACGGGATTTCGTACGGGATTTCGATTTCATACGGGATTTTGATTTCGTACGGGATTTCGTACAGGATTTCGTACAGGATGTCGTACGGGATTTTGGACGGGATTTCGGACGGGATTTCGGACGGGATTTCGGATGGGATTTCGGACTGGATTTCGTACAGGATTTTGTACGGGATTTCGTACAGGATTTTGGACGGGATTTCGTATGGGATTTCAGACGGGATTTCGGATGAGATTTCGGACTGGATTTCGTACAGGATTTTGTATGGGATTTCGTACGGGATTTCGGACTGGATTTCGGACGGGATTTCGGACGGGATTTCGTACGGGATTTCGGACGGGATTTCAGACGGGATTTCGGACGGGATTTCGTATGGGATTTCGTACGGGATTTCGTACAGGATTTCGAACGGGATTTCGGACGGGATTTCGTACGGGATTTCTTACGGAATTTTGTACTGGATTTTGTACGGGATTTCGGACTGGATTTCGGACGCGATTTCGGACGGGATTTCGGATGGGATTTCGTACGGGATTTCGTACGGGATTTCGTACGGGATTTCGATTTCGTACGAAATTTCGATTTTGTCCGGGATATTGTACGGGATTTCGATTTTGTACGGGATTTCGGACTGGATTTCGTACAGTATTTCGTACGGGATTTCGTACAGGATTTTGGACGGGATTTCGGACGGGATTTCGGATTGGATTTCGTACAGGATTTCGTACGGGATGTCGTACAGGATTTTGGACGGGATTTCGTATGGGATTTCAGACGGATTTCGGATGAGATTTCGGACTGGATTTCGTACAGGATTTTGTATGGGATTTCGGACGGGATTTCGGACGGGATTTCGTACGGGATTTCCGACGGGATTTCGATTTCCTACGGGATTTTGATTTCGTACGGGATGTCGAACGGGATTTGGTACGGGATGTCGTACGGGATTTTGGACGGGATTTCGTACGGGATTTCCGACGGGATTTCGATTTCATACGGGATTTTGATTTCGTACGGGATTTCGTACAGGATTTCGTACAGGATGTCGTACGGGATTTTGGACGGGATTTCGGACGGGATTTCGGACGGGATTTCGGATGGGATTTCGGACTGGATTTCGTACAGGATTTTGTACGGGATTTCGTACAGGATTTTGGACGGGATTTCGTATGGGATTTCAGACGGGATTTCGGATGAGATTTCGGACTGGATTTCGTACAGGATTTTGTATGGGATTTCGTACGGGATTTCGGACTGGATTTCGGACGGGATTTCGGACGGGATTTCGTACGGGATTTCGGACGGGATTTCAGACGGGATTTCGGACGGGATTTCGTATGGGATTTCGTACGGGATTTCGTACAGGATTTCGAACGGGATTTCGGACGGGATTTCGTACGGGATTTCTTACGGAATTTTGTACTGGATTTTGTACGGGATTTCGGACTGGATTTCGGACGCGATTTCGGACGGGATTTCGGATGGGATTTCGTACGGGATTTCGTACGGGATTTCGTACGGGATTTCGATTTCGTACGAAATTTCGATTTTGTCCGGGATATTGTACGGGATTTCGATTTTGTACGGGATTTCGGACTGGATTTCGTACAGTATTTCGTACGGGATTTCGTACAGGATTTTGGACGGGATTTCGGACGGGATTTCGGATTGGATTTCGTACAGGATTTCGTACGGGATGTCGTACAGGATTTTGGACGGGATTTCGTATGGGATTTCAGACGGGATTTCGGATGAGATTTCGGACGGGATTTCGGACGGGATTTCGTACGGGATTTCGGACGGGATTTCAGACGGGATTTCGGACGGGATTTCGTATGGGATTTCGTACGGGATTTCGTACGGGATTTCGTACAGGATTTCGGACGGGATTTCGGACGGGATTTCGTAGGGGATTTCTTACGGGATTTCGTACTGGATTTCGTACGGGATTTCGGACTGGATTTCGGACGCGATTTCGGACGGGATTTCGGATGGGATTTCGTACGGGATATCGTACGGGATTTCGATTTTGTACGAGATTTCGGACTGGATTTCGTACAGGATTTCGTACGGGATTTCGGAAGAGATTTCGGACTGGTTTTTGGACGGGATTTCGGACGGGATTTAGATATCGGACGGGATTTAGATTTCGGAAGGGATTTCGTAGGGGATTTCGTACGGGATTTCGATTTCGTACGGGATTTCGTACGGGATTTCGTACGGGATTTCGATTTCATACGGGATTTTGATTTCGTACGGGATTTCGTACAGGATTTCGTACGGGATGTCGTACGGGATTTTGGACGGGATTTCGGACGGGATTTCGGACGGGATTTCGGATGGGATTTCGGACTGGATTTCGTACAGGATTTCGTACGGGATTTCGTACAGGATTTTGGACGGGATTTCGGACGGATTTCGGATTGGATTTCGTACAGGATTTCGTACGGGATGTCGTACAGGATTTTGGACGGGATTTCGTATGGGATTTCGGACGGGATTTCGGATGAGATTTCGGACTGGATTTCGTACAGGATTTTGTATGGGATTTCGTACGGGATTTCGGACTGGATTTCGGACGGGATTCGGACGGGATTTAGTGCGGGATTCGGACGGGATTTCGACGGGATTTCAGACGGGATTTCGGACGGGATTTCGTATGGGATTTCGTACGGGATTTCGTACAGGATTTCGAACGGGATTTCGGACGGGATATCGTACGGGATTTCTTACGGATTTTCGTACTGGATTTTCGTACGGGATTTTCGGACTGGATTTCGGACGCGATTTCGGACGGGATTCGGATGGGATTTCGTACGGGATTTCATACGGGATTTCGTACGGGATTTCGATTTCGTACGAAATTTCGATTTCGTCCGGGATATCGTACGGGATTTCGATTTTGTACGGGATTTCGGACTGGATTTCGTACAGGATTTCGTACTGGATTTCGGAAGAGATTTCGTACTGGTTTTTGGACGGGATTTCGGACGTGATTTAGATTTTGGACGGGATTTAGATTTCGGAAGGGATTTCGTATGGGATTTCGTACGGGATTTCGATTTCGTACGGGATTTCGTACGGGATTTCGTACGGGATTTCGATTTCATACGGGATTTTGATTTCGTACGGGATTTCGTACAGGATTTCGTACAGGATGTCGTACGGGATTTTGGACGGGATTTCGGACGGGATTTCGGACGGGATTTCGGATGGGATTTCGGACTGGATTTCGTACAGGATTTTGTACGGGATTTCGTACAGGATTTTGGACGGGATTTCGTATGGGATTTCAGACGGGATTTCGGATGAGATTTCGGACTGGATTTCGTACAGGATTTTGTATGGGATTTCGTACGGGATTTCGGACTGGATTTCGGACGGGATTTCGGACGGGATTTCGTACGGGATTTCGGACGGGATTTCAGACGGGATTTCGGACGGGATTTCGTATGGGATTTCGTACGGGATTTCGTACAGGATTTCGAACGGGATTTCGGACGGGATTTCGTACGGGATTTCTTACGGAATTTTGTACTGGATTTTGTACGGGATTTCGGACTGGATTTCGGACGCGATTTCGGACGGGATTTCGGATGGGATTTCGTACGGGATTTCGTACGGGATTTCGTACGGGATTTCGATTTCGTACGAAATTTCGATTTTGTCCGGGATATTGTACGGGATTTCGATTTTGTACGGGATTTCGGACTGGATTTCGTACAGTATTTCGTACGGGATTTCGTACAGGATTTTGGACGGGATTTCGGACGGGATTTCGGATTGGATTTCGTACAGGATTTCGTACGGGATGTCGTACAGGATTTTGGACGGGATTTCGTATGGGATTTCAGACGGGATTTCGGATGAGATTTCGGACTGGATTTCGTACAGGATTTTGTATGGGATTTCGGACGGAATTTCGGACGGGATTTCGTACGGGATTTCCGACGGGATTTCGATTTCCTACGGGATTTTGATTTCGTACGGGATGTCGAACGGGATTTGGTACGGGATGTCGTACGGGATTTTGGACGGGATTTCGTACGGGATTTCCGACGGGATTTCGATTTCATACGGGATTTTGATTTCGTACGGGATTTCGTACAGGATTTCGTACGGGATGTCGTACGGGATTTTGGACGGGATTTCGGACGGGATTTCGGATGGGATTTCGAACTGGATTTCGTACAGGATTTCGTACGGGATTTCGTACAGGATTTTGGACGGGATTTCGGAGGGGATTTCGGATTGGATTTCGTACAGGATTTCGTACGGGATGTCGTACAGGATTTTGGACGGGATTTCGTATGGGATTTTGGACGGGATTTCGGATGAGATTTTGGACTGGATTTCGTACAGGATTTTGTATGGGATTTCGTACGGGATTTCGGACTGGATTTCGGACGGGATTTCGGACGGGATTTTGTACGGGATTTCGGATGGGATTTCAGACGGGATTTCGGACGGGATTTCGTATGGGATTTCGTACGGGATTTCGTACGGGATTTCGTACAGGATTTCGGACGGGATTTCGGACGGGATTTCGTACGGGATTTCTTACGGGATTTCGTACTGGATTTCGTACGGGATTTCGGACTGAATTTCAGACGCGATTTCGGACGGGATTTCGGATGGGATTTCGTACGGGATTTCGTACGGGATTTCGATTTCGTACGAAATTTCGATTTCGTCTGGGACATCGTACGGGATTTCGATTTTGTACGGGATTTCGGACTGGATTTCGTACAGGATTTCGTACTGGATATCGGAAGAGATTTCGGACTGGTTTTTGGACGGGATTTCGGACGGGATTTAGATATCGGACGGGATTTAGATTTCGGAAGGGATTTCGTATGGGATTTCGTACGGGATTTCGATTTCGTACGGGATTTCGTACGGGATTTCGTACGGGATTTCGATTTCATACGGGATTTTGATTTCGTACGGGATTTCGTACAGGATTTCGTACGGGATGTCGTACGGGATTTTGGACGGGATTTCGGACGGGATTTCGGACGGGATTTCGGATGGGATTTCGGACTGGATTTCGTACAGGATTTCGTACGGGATGTCGTACGGGATTTTGGACGGGATTTCGGACGGGATTTCGGACGGGATTTCGGACTGGATTTCGTACAGGATTTCGTACGGGATGTCGTACAGGATTTTGGATGGGATTTCGGACGGGATTTCGGATGAGATTTCGGACTGGATTTCGTACAGGATTTTGTATGGGATTTCGTACGGGATTTCGGACTGGATTTCGGACGGGATTTCGGACGGGATTTCGTACGGGATTTCGGACGGGATTTCAGACGGGATTTCGTACGGGATTTCGTACGGGATTTTGTACAGGATTTCGGACGGGATTTCGGACGGGATTTCGGACGGGATTTCGTACGGGATTTCTTACGGGATTTCGTACTGGATTTCGTACGGGATTTCGGACTGGATTTCGGACGCGATTTCGGACGGGATTTCGGACTGGATTTCGTACAGGATTTCGTACGGGATGTCGTACGGGATTTTGGACGGGATTTCGGACTGGTTTTTGGACGGGATTTCGGACGTGATTTAGATTTTGGACGGGATTTAGATTTCGGAAGAAATTTCGTATGGGATTTCGTACGGGATTTCGATTTCGTACGGGATTTCGTACGGGATTTCGTACGGGATTTCGATTTCATACGGGATTTTGATTTCGTACGGGATTTCGTACAGGATTTCGTACGGGATGTCGTACGGGATTTTGGACGGGATTTCGGACGGGATTTCGGACGGGATTTCGGATGGGATTTCGGACTGGATTTCGTACAGGATTTCGTACGGGATTTCGTACAGGATTTTGGACGGGATTTCGGACGGGATTTCGGATTGGATTTCGTACAGGATTTCGTACGGGATGTCGTACAGGATTTTGGACGGGATTTCGTATGGGATTTCAGACGGGATTTCGGATGAGATTTCGGACTGGATTTCGTACAGGATTTTGTATGGGATTTCGTACGGGATTTCGGACTGGATTTCGGACGGGATTTCGGACGGGATATCGTACGGGATTTCGGACGGGATTTCAGACGGGATTTCGGACGGGATTTCGTATGGGATTTCGTACGGGATTTCGTACAGGATTTCGAACGGGATTTCGGACGGGATTTCGTACGGGATTTCGGATGAGATTTCGGACTGGATTTCGTACAGGATTTTGTATGGGATTTCGTACGGGATTTCGGACTGGATTTCGGACGGGATTTCGGACGGGATTTCGTACGGGATTTTGGACGGGATTTCAGACGGGATTTTGGACGGGATTTCGTATGGGATTTCGTACGGGATTTCGTACGGGATTTCGTACAGGATTTCGGACGGGATTTCGGACGGGATTTCGTACGGGATTTCTTACGGGATTTCGTACTGGATTTCGTACGGGATTTCGGACTGAATTTCAGACGCGATTTCGGACGGGATTTCGGATGGGATTTCGTACGGGATTTCGTACGGGATTTCGTACGGGATTTCGATTTCGTACGAAATTTCGATTTCGTCCGGGATATCGTACGGGATTTCGATTTTGTACGGGATTTCGGACTGGATTTCGTACAGGATTTCGTACTGGATTTCGGAAGAGATTTCGGACTGGTTTTTGGACGGGATTTCGGACGGGATTTAGATATCGGACGGGATTTAGATTTCGGAAGGGATTTCGTATGGGATTTCGTACGGGATTTCGATTTCGTACGGGATTTCGTACGGGATTTCGTACGGGATTTCGATTTCATACGGGATTTTGATTTCGTACGGGATTTCGTACAGGATTTCGTACGGGATGTCGTACGGGATTTTGGACGGGATTTCGGACAGGATTTCGGACGGGATTTCGGATGGGATTTCGGACTGGATTTCGTACAGGATTTCGTACGGGATGTCGTACGGGATTTTGGACGGGATTTCGGACGGGATTTCGGACGGGATTTCGGACTGGATTTCGTACAGGATTTCGTACGGGATGTCGTACAGGATTTTGGATGGGATTTCGGACGGGATTTCGGACGGGATTTCGGATGAGATTTCGGACTGGATTTCGGACGGGATTTCGGACGGGATTTCGTACGGGATTTCGGACGGGATTTCAGACGGGATTTCGTACGGGATTTCGTACGGGATTTTGGACAGGATTTCGGACGGGATTTCGGACGGGATTTCGTACGGGATTTCTTACGGGATTTCGTACTGGATTTCGTACGGGATTTCGGACTGGATTTCGGACGCGATTTCGGACGGGATTTCGGACTGGATTTCGTACAGGATTTCGTACGGGATGTCGTACGGGATTTTGGACGGGATTTCGGACTGGTTTTTGGACGGGATTTCGGACGTGATTTAGATTTTGGACGGGATTTAGATTTCGGAAGAAATTTCGTATGGGATTTCGTACGGGATTTCGATTTCGTACGGGATTTCGTACGGGATTTCGATTTCATACGGGATTTTGATTTCGTACGGGATTTCGTACAGGATTTCGTACGGGATGTCGTATGGGATTTGGACGGGATTTCGGACAGGATTTCGGACGGGATTTCGGATGGGATTTCGGACTGGATTTCGTACAGGATTTCGTACGGGATTTCGTACAGGATTTTGGACGGGATTTCGGACGGGATTTCGGATTGGATTTCGTACAGGATTTCGTACGGGATGTCGTACAGGATTTTGGACGGGATTTCGTATGGGATTTCAGACGGGATTTCGGATGAGATTTCGGACTGGATTTCGTACAGGATTTTGTATGGGATTTCGTACGGGATTTCGGACTGGATTTCGGACGGGATTTCGGACGGGATTTCGTACGGGATTTCGGACGGGATTTCAGACGGGATTTCGGACGGGATTTCGTATGGGATTTCGTACGGGATTTCGTACAGGATTTCGAACGGGATTTCGGACGGGATTTCGTACGGGATTTCTTACGGGATTTCGTACTGGATTTCGTACGGGATTTCGGACTGGATTTCGGACGCGATTTCGGACGGGATTTCGGATGGGATTTCGTACGGGATTTCGTACGGGATTTCGTACGGGATTTCGATTTCGTACGAAATTTCGATTTTGTCCGGGATATCGTACGGGATTTCGATTTTGTACGGGATTTCGGACTGGATTTCGTACAGGATTTCGTACGGGATTTCGGAAGAGATTTCGTACTGGTTTTTGGACGGGATTTCGGACGTGATTTAGATTTTGGACGGGATTTAGATTTCGGAAGGGATTTCGTATGGGATTTCGTACGGGATTTCGATTTTGTACGGGATTTCGTACGGGATTTCGTACGGGATTTCGATTTCATACGGGATTTTGATTTCGTACGGGATTTCGTACAGGATTTCGTACGGGATGTCGTACGGGATTTTGGACGGGATTTCGGACGGGATTTCGGACGGGATTTCGGATGGGATTTCGGACTGGATTTCGTACAGGATTTCGTACGGGATTTCGTACAGGATTTTGGATGGGATTTCGGACGGGATTTCGGATTGGATTTCGTACAGGATTTCGTACGGGATGTCGTACAGGATTTTGGACGGGATTTCGTATGGGATTTCGGACGGGATTTCGGATGAGATTTCGGACTGGATTTCGTACAGGATTTTGTATGGGATTTCGTACGGGATTTCGGACTGGATTTCGGACGGGATTTCGGACGGGATTTCGTGCGGGATTTCGGACGGGATTTCAGAAGGGATTTCGGACGGGATTTCGTATGGGATTTCGTACGGGATTTCGTACGGGATTTCGTACAGGATTTCGGACGGGATTTCGGACGGGATTTCATACGGGATTTCTTACGGGATTTCGTACTGGATTTCGTACGGGATTTCGGACTGGATTTCGGACGCGATTTCGGACGGGATTTCGGATGGGATTTCGTACGGGATTTCGTACGGGATTTCGTACGGGATTTCGATTTTTTACGAAATTTCGATTTCGTCCGGGATATCGTACGGGATTTCGATTTTGTACGGGATTTCGGACTGGATTTCGTACAGGATTTCGTACGGGATTTCGGAAGAGATTTCGTACTGGTTTTTGGACGGGATTTCGGACGTGATTTAGATTTTGGACGGGATTTAGATTTCGGAAGGGATTTCGTATGGGATTTCGTACGGGATTTCGATTTCGTACGGGATTTTGTACGGGATTTCGTACGGGATTTCGATTTCATACGGGATTTTGATTTCGTACGGGATTTCGTACAGGATTTCGTACGGGATGTCGTACGGGATTTTGGACGGGATTTCGGACGGGATTTCGGACGGGATTTCGGATGGGATTTCGGACAGGATTTCGTACAGGATTTTGTACGGGATTTCGTACAGGATTTTGGACGGGATTTCATATGGGATTTCAGACGGGATTTCGGATGAGATTTCGGACTGGATTTCGTACAGGATTTTGTATGGGATTTCGTACGGGATTTCGGACTGGATTTCGGATGGGATTTCGGACTGGATTTCGGACAGGATTTTGTATGGGATTTCGTACGGGATGTCGTACAGGATTTTGGACAGGATTTCGGACGGGATTTCGGACGGGATTTCGGACGAGATTTCGTACAGGATTTTGGACGGGATTTCGGACGGGATTTCGGACGGGATTTCGGATGAGATTTCGGACTGGATTTCGTACAGGATTTTGTATGGGATTTCGTACGGGATTTCGGACTGGATTTCGGACGGGATTTCGGACGGGATTTCGTACAGGATTTCAGACGGGATTTCAGACGGGATTTCGGACGGGATTTCGTATAGGATTTCGTACGGGATTTCGTACGGGATTTTGTATGGGATTTTGTACAGGATTTCGGACGGGATTTCGGACGGGATTTCGGACAGGATTTCAGACGGGATTTCGGACGGGATTTCGGACGGGATTTCGGACGGGATTTCGGACGGGATTTCGGACGGGATTTCGATTTCATACGGGATTTCGATTTCGTATGGGATTTCGTACAGGATTTCGTACGGGATGTCGTACTGGATTTCGTACGGGATTTCGGACAGAATTTTGGACGGGATTTCGGACGCGATTTCGGACGGGATTTCGGATGGGATTTCGTACGGGATTTCGTACGGGATTTCGTACGGGATTTCGATTTTGTACGGGATTTCGGACTGTATTTCATACAGGATTTCGTACGGGATTTCGGACTGGTTTTTGGACGGGATTTCGGACGGGATTTAGATATCGGACGGGATTTAGATTTCGGAAGGGATTTCGTATGGGATTTCGTACGGGATTTCGATTTCATACGGGATTTCGTACGGGATTTCAAACGGGATTTCGATTTCATACGGGATTTCGATTTCGTACGGGATTTCGTACGGGATTACGTTTTTGCGCGGGATTTCGGACTGGATTTCGTACAGGATTTCGTACGGGATTTCGGAAGGGATTTCGGACTGGTTTTTGGACGGGATTTCGGACGGGATTTAGATATCGGACGGGATTTCGATTTCGGAAGGGATTTCGTATGGGATTTCGTACGGGATTTCGATTTCATACGGGATTTCGTACGGGATTTCAAACGGGATTTCGATTTCATACGGGATTTCGATGTCGTACGGGATTTCGTACGGGATTACGATTTTGTACGGGATTTCGGACTGGATTTCGTACAAGATTTCGTACGGGATTTCAGAAGGTATTTCGGACTGGTTTTTGGACGGGATTTCGGACTTGATTTAGATTTTGGACGGGATTTAGATTTCGGAAGGGATTTCGTATGGGATTTCGTACGGGATTTCGATTTCGTACGGGATTTCGTACGGGATTTCGTACGGGATTTCGATTTCATACGGGATTTCGATTTCGTACGGGATTTCGTACAGGATTTCGTACGGGATGTCGTACGGGATTTTGGACGGGATTTCGGACGGGATTTCGAACGGGATTTCGGATGGGATTTCGGACTGGATTTCGTACAGGATTTCGTACGGGATTTCGTACAGGATTTTGGACGGGATTTCGGACGGGATTTCGGAGGGGATTTCGGATGAGATTTCGGACTGGATTTCGTACAGGATTTTGTATGGGATTTCGTACGGGATTTCGGACTGGATTTCGGACGGGATTTCGGACGGGATTTCGTATGGGATTTAGTACGGGATTTTGTACGGGATTTCGTACAGGATTTCAGACGGGATTTCGGACGGGATTTCGTACGGGATTTCTTACGGGATTTCGTACTGGATTTCGTACGGGATTTCGGACGGGATTTCGGACGGGATTTCGGACGGGATTTCGAACGGGATTTCGGACGGGATTTCGATTTCGGACGGGATTTCGAACGGGATTTCCGACGGGATTTCGATTTCCTCCGGGATTTCGTACGGGATTTCGATTTTGTACGGGATTTCGTACGGGATTTTGTATGGGATTTCGTACAGGATTTCGTACGGGATTTCGGACGGGATTTCGGACAGGATTTCAGACGGGATTTCGGACGGGATTTCGGACAGGGATTTTGGACGGGATTTCGGACGGGATTTCGTACGGGATTTCGATTTCATACGGGATTTCGATTTCGTACGGGATTTCGTACAGGATTTCGTACGGGATGTCGTACGGGATTTTGGACGGGATTTCGGACGGGATTTCGAACGGGATTTCGGATGGGATTTCGGACTGGATTTCGTACAGGATTTCGTAAGGGATTTCGTACAGGATTTTGGACGGGATTTCGGACGGGATTTCGGACGGGATTTCGGATGAGATTTCGGACTGGATTTCGTACAGGATTTTGTATGGGATTTCGTACGGGATTTCGGACTGGATTTCGGACGGGATTTCGGACGGGATTTCGTATGGGATTTCGTACGGGATTTTGTACGGGATTTTGTACAGGATTTCAGACGGGATTTCGGACGGGATTTCGTACGGGATTTCTTACGGGATTTCGTACTGGATTTCGTACGGGATTTCGGACGGGATTTCGGACGGGATTTCGAACGGGATTTCGGACGGGATTTCGATTTCGGACGGGATTTCATACGGGATTTCGATTTCGTACGGGATTTCTATTTCGTACGGGATGTCGAACGGGATTTTGTAAGGGATTTCGATTTCGTACAGGATTTCGGACGGGATTTCGATTTCAGACGGGATTTCGTACGGGATTTCGTATGGGATTTCGATTTTCTACGGGATTTCGTACGGGATTTCGATTTCGTACGGGATTTTGTAAGGGATTTCTATTTTGTACGAGATTTCTGACGGGATTTCCGACGGGATTTCGATTTCCTCCGGGATTTCGTACGGGATTTCGATTTTGTACGGGATTTCGTACGGGATTTTGTATGGGATTTCGTACAGGATTTCGTACGGGATTTCGGACGGGATTTCGGACAGGATTTCAGACGGGATTTCGGACGGGATTTCGGACGGGATTTTGGACGGGATTTCGGACGGGATTTCGTACGGGATTTCGATTTCATACGGGATTTCGATTTCGTACAGGATTTCGTACAGGATTTCGTACGGGATGTCGTACGGGATTTTGGACGGGATTTCGGACGGGATTTCGGACGGGATTTCGGATGGGATTTCGGACTGGATTTCGTACAGGATTTCGTACGGGATTTCGTACAGAATTTTGGACGGGATTTCGGACGGGATTTCGGACTGGATTTCGTACAGGATTTCGTACGGGATGTCGTACAGGATTTTGGACGGGATTTCGGACGGGATTTCGGACGGGATTTCGGATGAGATTTCGGACTGGATTTCGTACAGGATTTTGTATGGGATTTCGTACGGGATTTCGGACTGGATTTCGGACGGGATTTCGGACGGGATTTCGTACGGGATTTCGGACGGGATTTCAGACGGGATTTCGGACAGGATTTCGTATGGGATTTCGTACGGGATTTCGTACGGGATTTCGGACTGGATTTCGGACGCGATTTCGGACGGGATTTCGAATAGGATTTCGTACGGGATTTCGTACGGGATTTCGATTTCGTACGAAATTTCGATTTCGTACGGGATTTCGTAAGGGATTTCGGAAGGGATTTCGGACTGGTTTTTGGAAGGGATTTCAGACGTGATTTAGATTTTGGACGGGATTTAGATTTAGGAAGGGATTTCGTATGGGATTTCGTACGGGATTTCGTACGGGATTTCGGACGGGATTTCAGACGGGATTTCAGACGGGATTTCGTATGGGATTTCGTACGGGATTTCGTACGGGATTTCGGACTGGATTTCGGACGCGATTTCGGACGGGATTTCGAATAGGATTTCGTACGGGATTTCGTACGGGATTTCGATTTCGTACGAAATTTCGATTTCGTACGGGATTTCGTAAGGGATTTCGGAAGGGATTTCGGACTGGTTTTTGGAAGGGATTTCGGACGTGATTTAGATTTTGGACGGGATTTAGATTTAGGAAGGGATTTCGTATGGGATTTCGTACGGGATTTCGTACGGGATGTCGTACGGGATTTTGGACGGGATTTCGGACGGGATTTTGGACGGGATTTTGGATGGGATTTCGGACTGGATTTCGTACAGGATTTCGTATGGGATTTCGTACAGGATTTTGGACGGGATTTCGGACTGGATTTCGTACAGGATTTCGTACGGGATGTCGTACAGGATTTTGGACGGGATTTCGTACGGGATTTCGGACAGGATTTTGTATGGGATTTCGTACGGGATTTCGGACTGGATTTCGGACGGGATTTCGGACGGGATTTCGTACGGGATTTCGGACGGGATTTCAGACGGGATTTCGGACGGGATTTCGTATGGGATTTCGTACAGGATTTCGTACGGGATGTCGTACAGGATTTTGGACAGGATTTCGGACGGGATTTCGGACGGGATTTCGGACGGGATTTCGTACAGGATTTTGGACGGGATTTCGGACGGGATTTCGGACGGGATTTCGGATGAGATTTCGGACTGGATTTCGTACAGGATTTTGTATGGGATTTCGTACGGGATTTCGGACTGGATTTCGGATGGGATTTCGGACGGGATTTCGTACAGGATTTCAGACGGGATTTCAGACGGGATTTCGGACGGGATTTCGTATAGGATTTCGTACGGGATTTCGTACGGGATTTCGTACAGGATTTCGGACGGGATTTCGGACGGGATTTCGTACGGGATTTCTTACGGGATTTCGTACTGGATTTCGTACGGGATTTCGGACAGAATTTTGGACGGGATTTCGGACGCGATTTCGGACTGGATTTCGGATGGGATTTCGTACAGGATTTTGGACGGGATTTCGGACTGGATTTCGTACAGGATTTCGTACGGGATGTCGTACAGGATTTTGGACGGGATTTCGTACGGGATTTCGGACGGGATTTCGGACAGGATTTTGTATGGGATTTCGTACGGGATTTCGGACTGGATTTCGGACGGGATTTCGGACGGGATTTCGTACGGGATTTCGGACGGGATTTCAGACGGGATTTCGGACGGGATTTCGTATGGGATTTCGTACAGGATTTCGTACGGGATGTCGTACAGGATTTTGGACAGGATTTCGGACGGGATTTCGGACGGCATTTCGGACGGGATTTCGTACAGGATTTTGGACGGGATTTCGGACGGGATTTCGGACGGGATTTCGGATGAGATTTCGGACTGGATTTCGTACAGGATTTTGTATGGGATTTCGTACGGGATTTCGGACTGGATTTCGGATGGGATTTCGGACGGGATTTCGTACAGGATTTCAGACGGGATTTCAGACGGGATTTCGGACGGGATTTCGTATAGGATTTCGTACGGGATTTCGTACGGGATTTCGTACAGGATTTCGGACGGGATTTCGGACGGGATTTCGTACGGGATTTCTTACGGGATTTCGTACTGGATTTCGTACGGGATTTCGGACAGAATTTTGGACGGGATTTCGGACGCGATTTCGGACTGGATTTCGGATGGGATTTCGTACGGGATTTCGTACGGGATTTCGGACTGGTTTTTGGACGGGATTTCGGACGGGATTTAGATATCGGACGGGATTTAGATTTCGGAAGGGATTTCGTATGGGATTTCGTACGGGATTTCGATTTCATACGGGATTTCGTACGGGATTTCAAACGGGATTTCGATTTCATACGGGATTTCGATTTCGTACGGGATTTCGTACGGGATTACGATTTTGTACGGGATTTCGGACTGGATTTCGTACAAGATTTCGTACGGGATTTCGGAAGGTATTTTGGACTGGTTTTTGGACGGGATTTCGGACTTGATTTAGATTTTGGACGGGATTTAGATTTCGGAAGGGATTTCGTATGGGATTTCGTACGGGATTTCGATTTCGTACGGGATTTCGTACGGGATTTCGTACGGGATTTCGATTTCATACGGGATTTCGATTTCGTACGGGATTTCGTACAGGATTTCGTACGGGATGTCGTACGGGATTTTGGACGGGATTTCGGACGGGATTTCGAACGGGATTTCGGATGGGATTTCGGACTGGATTTCGTACAGGATTTCGTACGGGATTTCGTACAGGATTTTGGACGGGATTTCGGACGGGATTTCGGACGGGATTTCGGATGAGATTTCGGACTGGATTTCGTACAGGATTTTGTATGGGATTTCGTACGGGATTTCGGACTGGATTTCGGACGGGATTTCGGGCGGGATTTCGTACGGGTTTCGGACGGGATTTCAGACGGGATTTCGGACGGGATTTCGTATGGGATTTCGTACGGGATTTCGTACGGGATTTCGTACAGGATTTCGGACGGGATTTCGGACGGGATTTCGTACGGGATTTTTTACGGGATTTCGTACTGGATTTCGTACGGGTTTTCGGACTGGATTTCGGACGCGATTTCGGACGGGATTTCGGATGGGATTTCGTACGGGATTTCGTACGGGATTTCGTACGGGATTTCGATTTCGTACGAAATTTCGATTTCGTACGGGATTTCGTACGGGATTACGATTTTGTACGGGATTTCGGACTGGATTTCGTACAGGATTTCGTACGGGATTTCGGAAGGGATTTCGGACTGGTTTTTGGACGGGATTTCGGACGTGATTTAGATTTTGGACGGGATTTAGATTTAGGAAGGGATTTCGTAAGGGATTTCGTACGGGATTTCGATTTCATATGGGATTTCGATTTCGCACGGGATTTCGTACAGGATTTCGTACGGGATGTCGTACGGGATTTTGGACGGGATTTCGGACGGGATTTCGGACGGGATTTCGGATGGGATTTCGGACTGGATTTCGTACAGGATTTCGTACGGGATTTTGTACAGGATTTTGGACGGGATTTCGGATGGGATTTCGGACTGGATTTCGTACAGGATTTCGTATGGGATTTCGTACGGGATTTCGGACTGGATTTCGGACGGGATTTCGAACGGGATTTTGTACGGGATTTCGGACAGGATTTCAGACGGGATTTCGGACGGGATTTCGTATAAGATTTCATACGGGATTTCGTACGGGATTTCGTACAGGATTTCGGACGGGATTTCGGACGGGATTTCGGACGGGATTTCGTACGGGATTTCGATTTCGTACGGGATTTCGAACGGGATTTCGATTTCGTACGGGATTTCGTACGGGATTTCTATTTCGTACGGGATTTTGAACGGGATTTCGATTTCGTACGGGATTTCGTACGGGATTTCTATTTCGTACGGGATGTCGAACGGGATTTTGTAAGGGATTTCGATTTCGTACAGGATTTCGGACGGGATTTCGATTTCAGACGGGATTTCGTACGGGATTTCGTATGGGATTTCGATTTCGTACGGGACTTTGTAAGGGATTTCTATTTCGTACGGGATTTCTGACGGGATTTCCGACGGGATTTCGATTTCCTCCGGGATTTTGTACGGGATTTCGATTTCGTACGGGATTTCGTACGGGATTTTGTATGAATTTGTACAGGATTTCGGACGGGATTTCGGACGGGATTTCGGACAGGATTTCAGACGGGATTTCGGACGGGATTTCGGACGGGATTTCGGACGGGATTTCGGACGGGATTTCGTACGGGATTTCGATTTCATACGGGATTTCGATTTCGTACGGGATTTCGTACAGGATTTCGTACGGGATTTCGTACGGGATTTTGGACGGGATTTCGGACGGGATTTCGGACGGGATTTCGGATGGGATTTCGGACTGGATTTCGTACAGGATTTCGTACGAGATTTCGTACAGAATTTTGGACGGGATTTCGGACGGGATTTCGGACTGGATTTCGTACAGGATTTCGTACGGGATGTCGTACAGGATTTTGGACAGGATTTCGGACGGGATTTCGGACGGGATTTCGGACGGGATTTCGGACGGGATTTCGGATGAGATTTCGGACTGGATTTCGTACAGGATTTTGTATGGGATTTCGTACGGGATTTCGGACTGGATTTCGGACGGGATTTCGGACGGGATTTCGTACAGGATTTCAGACGGGATTTCAGACGGGATTTCGGACGGGATTTCGTATAGGATTTCGTACGGGATTTCGTACGGGATTTTGTATGGGATTTCGTACAGGATTTCGGACGGGATTTCGGACGGGATTTCGGACAGGATTTCAGACGGGATTTCGGACGGGATTTCGGACGGGATTTCGGACGGGATTTCGTACGGGATTTCGATTTCATACGGGATTTCGATTCGTACGGGATTTCGTACAGGATTTCGTACGGGATGTCGTACTGGATTTCGTACGGGATTTCGGACAGAATTTTGGACGGGATTTCGGACGCGATTTCGGACGGGATTTCGGATGGGATTTCGTACGGGATTTCGTACGGGATTTCGTACGGGATTTCGATTTTGTACGGGATTTCGGACTGTATTTCATACAGGATTTCGTACGGGATTTCGGACTGGTTTTTGGACGGGATTTCGGACGGGATTTAGATATCGGACGGGATTTAGATTTCGGAAGGGATTTCGTATGGGATTTCGTACGGGATTTCGATTTCATACGGGATTTCGTACGGGATTTCAAACGGGATTTCGATTTCATACGGGATTTCGATTTCGTACGGGATTTCGTATGGGATTACGTTTTTTGTGCGGGATTTCGGACTGGATTTCGTACAGGATTTCGTACGGGATTTCGGAAGGGAGTTCGGACTGGTTTTTGGACGGGATTTCGGACGGGATTTAGATATCGGACGGGATTTCGATTTCGGAAGGGATTTCGTATGGGATTTCGTACGGGATTTCGATTTCGTACGGGATTTCAAACGGGATTTCGATTTCATACGGGATTTCGATGTCGTACGGGATTTCGTACGGGATTACGATTTTGTACGGGATTTCGGACTGGATTTCGTACAAGATTTCGTACGGGATTTCGGAAGGTATTTCGGACTGGTTTTCGGACGGGATTTCGGACTTGATTTAGATTTTGGACGGGATTTAGATTTCGGAAGGGATTTCGTATGGGATTTCGTACGGGATTTCGATTTCGTACGGGATTTCGTACGGGATTTCGTACGGGATTTCGATTTCATACGGGATTTCGATTTCGTACGGGATTTCGTACAGGATTTCGTACGGGATGTCGTACGGGATTTTGGACGGGATTTCGGACGGGATTTCGAACGGGATTTCGGATGGGATTTCGGACTGGATTTCGTACAGGATTTCGTACGGGATTTCGTACAGGATTTTGGACGGGATTTCGGACGGGATTTCGGACGGGATTTCGGATGAGATTTCGGACTGGATTTCGTACAGGATTTTGTATGGGATTTCGTACAGGATTTCGGACTGGATTTCGGACGGGATTTCGGACGGGATTTCGTATGGGATTTAGTACGGGATTTTGTACGGGATTTCGTACAGGATTTCAGACGGGATTTCGGACGGGATTTCGTACGGGATTTCTTACGGGATTTCGTACTGGATTTCGTACGGGATTTCGGACGGGATTTCGGACGGGATTTCGGACGGGATTTCGAACGGGATTTCGGACGGGATTTCGATTTCGGACGGGATTTTGTACGGGATTTCGATTTCGTACGGGGTTTCGATTTCGTACGGGATTTCGTACGGGATTTCTATTTCGTACGGGATGTCGAACGGGATTTTGTAAGGGATTTCAATTTCGTACAGGATTTCGGACGGGATTTCGATTTCAGACGGGATTTTGTACGGGATTTCGTATGGGATTTCGATTTTCTACGGGATTTCGTACGGGATTTCGATTTCGTACGGGATTTTGTAAGGGATTTCTATTTTGTACGAGATTTCTGACGGGATTTCCGACGGGATTTCGATTTCCTCCGGGATTTCGTACGGGATTTCGATTTTGTACGGGATTTCGTACGGGATTTTGTATGGGATTTCGTACAGGATTTCGTACGGGATTTCGGACGGGATTTCGGACAGGATTTCAGACGGGATTTCGGACGGGATTTCGGACGGGATTTCGTACGGGATTTCGGACGGGATTTCGTACGGGATTTCGATTTCATACGGGATTTCGATTTCGTACGGGATTTCGTACAGGATTTCGTACGGGATGTCGTACGGGATTTCGGACGCGATTTCGGACGGGATTTCGGACTGGATTTCGTACAGGATTTCGTAAGGGATTTCGTACAGGATTTTGGACGGGATTTCGGACGGGATTTCGGACGGGATTTCGGATGAGATTTCGGACTGGATTTCGTACAGGATTTTGTATGGGATTTCGTACGGGATTTCGGACTGGATTTCGGACGGGATTTCGGACGGGATTTCGTATGGGATTTCGTACGGGATTTTGTACGGGATTTTGTACAGGATTTCAGACGGGATTTCGGACGGGATTTTGTACGGGATTTCTTACGGGATTTCGTACTGGATTTCGTACGGGATTTCGGACGGGATTTCGGACGGGATTTCGAACGGGATTTCGGACGGGATTTCGATTTCGGACGGGATTTCATACGGGATTTCGATTTCGTACGGGATTTCTATTTCGTACGGGATGTCGAACGGGATTTTGTAAGGGATTTCGATTTCGTACAGGATTTCGGACGGGATTTCGATTTCAGACGGGATTTCGTACGGGATTTCGTATGGGATTTCGATTTTCTACGGGATTTCGTACGGGATTTCGATTTCGTACGGGATTTTGTAAGGGATTTCTATTTTGTACGAGATTTCTGACGGGATTTCCGACGGGATTTCGATTTCCTCCGGGATTTCGTACGGGATTTCGATTTTGTACGGGATTTCGTACGGGATTTTGTATGGGATTTCGTACAGGATTTCGTACGGGATTTCGGACGGGATTTCGGACAGGATTTCAGACGGGATTTCGGACGGGATTTCGGACGGGATTTTGGACGGGATTTCGGACGGGATTTCGTACGGGATTTCGATTTCATACGGGATTTCGATTTCGTACAGGATTTCGTACAGGATTTCGTACGGGATGTCGTACGGGATATTGGACGGGATTTCGGACAGGATTTCGGACGGGATTTCGGATGGGATTTCGGACTGGATTTCGTACAGGATTTCGTACGGGATTTCGTACAGAATTTTGGACGGGATTTCGGACGGGATTTCGGACTGGATTTCGTACAGGATTTCGTACGGGATGTCGTACAGGATTTTGGACGGGATTTCGGACGGGATTTCGGACGGGATTTCGGATGAGATTTCGGACTGGATTTCGTACAGGATTTTGTATGGGATTTCGTACGGGATTTCGGACTGGATTTCGGACGGGATTTCGGACGGGATTTCGTATGGGATTTCGTACGGGATTTTGTACGGGATTTTGTACAGGATTTCAGACGGGATTTCGGACGGGATTTTGTACGGGATTTCTTACGGGATTTCGTACTGGATTTCGTACGGGATTTCGGACGGGATTTCGGACGGGATTTCGAACGGGATTTCGGACGGGATTTCGATTTCGGACGGGATTTCATACGGGATTTCGATTTCGTACGGGATTTCTATTTCGTACGGGATGTCGAACGGGATTTTGTAAGGGATTTCGATTTCGTACAGGATTTCGGACGGGATTTCGATTTCAGACGGGATTTCGTACGGGATTTCGTATGGGATTTCGATTTTCTACGGGATTTCGTACGGGATTTCGATTTCGTACGGGATTTTGTAAGGGATTTCTATTTTGTACGAGATTTCTGACGGGATTTCCGACGGGATTTCGATTTCCTCCGGGATTTCGTACGGGATTTCGATTTTGTACGGGATTTCGTACGGGATTTTGTATGGGATTTCGTACAGGATTTCGTACGGGATTTCGGACGGGATTTCGGACAGGATTTCAGACGGGATTTCGGACGGGATTTCGGACGGGATTTTGGACGGGATTTCGGACGGGATTTCGTACGGGATTTCGATTTCATACGGGATTTCGATTTCGTACAGGATTTCGTACAGGATTTCGTACGGGATGTCGTACGGGATATTGGACGGGATTTCGGACAGGATTTCGGACGGGATTTCGGATGGGATTTCGGACTGGATTTCGTACAGGATTTCGTACGGGATTTCGTACAGAATTTTGGACGGGATTTCGGACGGGATTTCGGACTGGATTTCGTACAGGATTTCGTACGGGATGTCGTACAGGATTTTGGACGGGATTTCGGACGGGATTTCGGACGGGATTTCGGATGAGATTTCGGACTGGATTTCGTACAGGATTTTGTATGGGATTTCGTACGGGATTTCGGACTGGATTTCGGACGGGATTTCGGACGGGATTTCGTATGGGATTTCGTACGGGATTTTGTACGGGATTTTGTACAGGATTTCAGACGGGATTTCGGACGGGATTTTGTACGGGATTTCTTACGGGATTTCGTACTGGATTTCGTACGGGATTTCGGACGGGATTTCGGACGGGATTTCGAACGGGATTTCGGACGGGATTTCGATTTCGGACGGGATTTCATACGGGATTTCGATTTCGTACGGGATTTCTATTTCGTACGGGATGTCGAACGGGATTTTGTAAGGGATTTCGATTTCGTACAGGATTTCGGACGGGATTTCGATTTCAGACGGGATTTCGTACGGGATTTCGTATGGGATTTCGATTTTCTACGGGATTTCGTACGGGATTTCGATTTCGTACGGGATTTTGTAAGGGATTTCTATTTTGTACGAGATTTCTGATGGGATTTCCGACGGGATTTCGATTTCCTCCGGGATTTCGTACGGGATTTCGATTTTGTACGGGATTTCGTACGGGATTTTGTATGGGATTTCGTACAGGATTTCGTACGGGATTTCGGACGGGATTTCAGACAGGATTTCAGACGGGATTTCGGACGGGATTTCGGACGGGATTTTGGACGGGATTTCGGACGGGATTTCGTACGGGATTTCGATTTCATACGGGATTTCGATTTCGTACAGGATTTCGTACAGGATTTCGTACGGGATGTCGTACGGGATTTTGGACGGGATATCGGACGGGATTTCGGACGGGATTTCGGATGGGATTTCGGACTGGATTTCGTACAGGATTTCGTACGGGATTTCGTACAGAATTTTGGACGGGATTTCGGACGGGATTTCGGACTGGATTTCGTACAGGATTTCGTACGGGATGTCGTACAGGATTTTGGACGGGATTTCGGACGGGATTTCGGACGGGATTTCGGATGAGATTTCGGACTGGATTTCGTACAGGATTTGTATGGGATTTCGTACGGGATTTCGGACTGGATTTCGGATGGGATTTCGGACGGGATTTCGTACGGGATTTCGGACGGGATTTCAGACGGGATTTCGGACGGGATTTCGTATGGGATTTCGTACGGGATTTCGTACGGGATTTCGGACTGGATTCGGACGCGATTCGGACGGGATTTCGAATAGGATTTCGTACGGGATTTCGTACGGGATTTCGATTTCGTACGAAATTTCGATTTCGTACGGGATTTCGTAAGGGATTTCGGAAGGGATTTCGGACTGGTTTTTGGAAGGGATTTCGGACGTGATTTAGATTTGGACGGGATTTAGATTTAGGAAGGGATTTCGTATGGGATTCGTACGGGATTTCGTACGGGATGTCGTACGGGATTTTGGACGGGATTTCGGACGGGATTTTGGACGGGATTTTGGATGGGATTTCGGACTGGATTTCGTACAGGATTTCGTATGGGATTTCGTACAGGATTTTGGACGGGATTTCGGACGGGATTTTGGACGGGATTTTGGATGGGATTTCGGACTGGATTTCGTACAGGATTTCGTATGGGATTTCGGACAGGATTTTGTATGGGATTTCGTACGGGATTTCGGACTGGATTTCGGACGGGATTTCGGACGGGATTTCGTACGGGATTTCGGACGGGATTTCAGACGGGATTTCGGACGGGATTTCGTATGGGATTTCGTACAGGATTTCGTACGGGATTTCGTACGGGATTTCGGACGGGATTTCGGACGGGATTTCGTACGGGATTTCTTACGGGATTTCGTACTGGATTTCGTACGGGATTTCGGACTGGATTTCGGACGCGATTTCGTACGGGATTTCGTACAGGATTTCGTACGGGATGTCGTACGGGATTTTGGACGGGATTTCGGACAGGATTTCGGACGGGATTTCGGATGGGATTTCGGACTGGATTTCGTACAGGATTTCGTACGGGATTTCGTACAGAATTTTGGACGGGATTTCGGACGGGATTTCGGACTGGATTTCGTACGGGATGTCGTACAGGATTTTGGACGGGATTTTGGACGGGATTTCGGACGGGATTTCGGATGAGATTTCGGACTGGATTTCGTACAGGATTTTGTATGGGATTTCGTACGAGATTTCGGACTGGATTTCGGACGGGATTTCGGACGGGATTTCGTACGGGATTTCGGACGGGATTTCAGACGGGATTTCGGACGTTATTTCGTATGGATTTCGTACGGGATTTCGTACGGGATTCGTACGGGATTTCTTACGGGATTTCGTACTGGATTTCGTACGGGATTTCGGACTGGATTTCGGACGCGATTTCGGACGGGATTTCGGATGGGATTTCGTACGGGATTTCGTACGGGATTTCGTACGGGATTTCGATTTCGTACGAAATTCGATTTCGTACGGGATTTCGTACGGGATTACGATTTTGTACGGGATTTCGGACTGGATTTCGTACAGGATTTCGTACCGGATTTCGGAAGGGATTTCGGACTGGTTTTTGGACGGGATTTCGGACGTGATTTAGATTTTGGACGGGATTTAGATTTAGGAAGGGATTTCGTATGGGATTTCGTACGGGATTTCGTACGGGATGTCGTACAGGATTTTGGACGGGATTTCGGACGGGATTTCGGACGGGATTTCGGATGGGATTTCGGACTGGATTCGTACAGGATTTCGTACGGGATTTCGTACAGGATTTCGTATGGGATTTCGGACGGGATTTCAGACGGGATTTCGGACGGGATTTTGTATGGGATTTCGTACGGGATTTCGTACGGGATTTCGTACAGGATTTCGGACGGGATTTCGGACGGGATTTCGTACGGGATTTCTTACGGATTTCGTACTGGATTTCGTACGGGATTTCGGACTGGATTTCGGACGCGATTTCGGACGGGATTTCGGATGGGATTTCGTACGGGATTTCAAACGGGATTTCGATTTCATACGGGATTTCGATTTCGTACGGGATTTCGGACGGGATTACGATTTTGTACGGGATTTCGGACTGGATTTCGTACAGGATTTCGTACGGGATTTCGGAAGGGATTTCGGACTGGTTTTTGGACGGGATTTCGGACGTGATTTAGATTTTGGACGGGATTTAGATTTCGTACGGGATTTCGTATGGGATTTCGTACGGGATTTCGATTTCATACGGGATTTCGATTTCGTACGGGATTTCGTACAGGATTTCGTGATGTCGTACGGGATTTTGGACGGGATTTCGGACGGGATTTCGGACGGGATTTCGGATGGGATTTCGGACTGGATTTCGTACAGGATTTTGTACGGGATGTCGTACGGGATTTTGGACGGGATTTCGGACAGGATTTCGGACGGGATTTCGGACTGGATTTCGTACAGGATTTCGTACGGGATGTCGTACAGGATTTTGGACGGGATTTCGGACGGGATTTCGGACGGGATTTCGGATGAGATTTCGGACTGGATTTCGTACAGGATTTTGTATGGGATTTCGTACGGGATTTCGGACTGGATTTCGGACGGGATTTCGGACGGGATTTCGTACGGGATTTCGATTTCGTACGAAATTTCGATTTCGTACGGGATTTCGTAAGGGATTTCGGGAAGGGATTTCGGACTGGTTTTTGGAAGGGATTTCGGACGTGATTTAGATTTTGGACGGGATTTAGATTTAGGAAGGGATTTCGTATGGGATTTCGTACGGGATTTCGTACGGGATGTCGTACGGGATTTTGGACGGGATTTCGGACGGGATTTTGGACGGGATTTTGGATGGGATTTCGGACTGGATTTCGTACAGGATTTCGTATGGGATTTCGTACAGGATTTTGGACGGGATTTCGGACGGGATTTGGACGGGATTTTGGATGGGATTCGGACTGGATTTCGTACAGGATTTCGTATGGGATTTCGGACAGGATTTGTATGGGATTTCGTACGGGATTTCGGACTGGATTTCGGACGGGATTTCGGACGGATTTCGTACGGGATTTCGGACGGGATTTCAGACGGGATTTCGGACGGGATTTCGTTGGGATTTCGTACAGGATTTCGTACGGGATTTCGTACGGGATTTCGGACGGGATTTCGGACGGGATTTCGTACGGGATTTCTTACGGGATTTCGTACTGGATTTCGTACGGGATTTCGGACTGGATTTCGGACGCGATTTCGTACGGGATTTCGTACAGGATTCGTACGGGATGTCGTACGGGATTTTGGACGGGATTTCGGACAGGATTTCGGACGGGATTTCGGATGGGATTTCGGACTGGATTTCGTACAGGATTCGTACGGGATTTCGTTTACCGAATTTTGGACGGGATTCGGACGGGATTTCGGACTGGATTTCGTACGGTATGTCGTACGGATTTTGGACGGGATTTGGACTGGATTTCGGACGGGATTTCGGATGAGATTTCGGACTGGATTTCGTACAGGATTTTGTATGGGATTTCGTACGAGATTTCGGACTGGATTTCGGCCGGGATTTCGGACGGGATTCGTACGGGATTTCGGACGGGATTTCAGACGGGATTTCGGACGGGACTTTCGTATGGGATTTCGTACGGGGATTTCGTACGGGATTCGTACGGGATTTCTTACGGGATTTCGTACTGGATTGTACGGGATTTGGACTGGATTTCGGACGCGATTTCGGACGGGATTTCGGATGGGATTTCGTACGGGATTTCGTACGGGATTTCGTACGGGATTTCGTACGGGATTTCGTACAGGATTTCGGACGGGATTCGGACGGGATTTCGTACGGGATTTCTTACGGGATTTCGTACTGGATTTCGTACGGGATTTCGGACTGGATTTCGGACGCGATTTCGGACGGGATTTCGGATGGGATTTCGTACGGGATTTCAAACGGGATTTCGATTTCATACGGGGATTTCGATTTCGTACGGGATTTCGGACGGGATTACGATTTTGTACGGGATTTCGGACTGGATTCGTACAGGATTTCGTACGGGATTTCGGAAGGGATTTCGGACTGGTTTTTGGACGGGATTTCGGACGTGATTTAGATTTGGACGGGATTTAGATTTCGTACGGGATTTCGTATGGGATTTCGTACGGGATTTCGATTTCATACGGGATTTCGATTTCGTACGGGATTTCGTACAGGATTTCGTGATGTCGTACGGGATTTTGGACGGGATTTCGGACGGGATTTCGGACGGGATTTCGGATGGGATTTCGGACTGGATTTCGTACAGGATTTGTACGGGATTGTCGTACGGGATTTTGGACGGGATTTTCGGACAGGATTCGGACGGGATTTCGGACTGGGATTTCGTACAGGATTTCGTACGGGATGTCGTACAGGATTTTGGACGGGATTTCGGACGGGATTTCGGACGGGATTTCGGATGAGATTTCGGACTGGATTTCGTACAGGATTTGTATGGGATTTCGTACGGGATTTCGGACTGGATTTCGGACGGGATTTCGGACGGGGATTTCGTACGGGATTTCGGACGGGATTTCAGACTGGATTTCGGACGGGATTTCGTATGGGTTTCGTACGGGATTTCGTACGAGATTTCGTACACGATTTCGGACGGGATTTCGGACGGGATTTCGGACGTGATTTAGATTTTGGACGGGATTTAGATTTCGGAAGGGTATCGTATGGGATTTCGTACGGGATTTCGATTCGTATGGGATTTCGTACGGGATTCGTACGGGATTCTTACGGGATTTCGTACTGGATTTCGTACGGGATTTCGGCCTGGATTTCGGACGGGATTTGGACGGGATTTCGTACGGGATTTCTTACGGGATTTCGTACTGGATTTCGTACGGGATTTCGGACTGGATTCGGACGCGATTTCGGACGGGATTTCGGATTCATACGAAATTTCGATTTTGTACGGGAATTTCGGACGGGGATTACGAATTTTGTACGGGATTCGGACTGGATTTCGTACAGGATTTCGTACGGGATTTCGGAAGGGATTTCGGACTGGTTTTTGGACGGGATTTCGGACGTGATTTAGATTTGGACGGGATTTGATTTCGGAAGGGATTTCGTATGGGATTTCGTACAAGATTCGATTTCGTACGGGATTTCGTACGGGATTTCGTACGGGATTTCTGATTTCATACGGGATTTCGATTGCGTACGGGATTTCGTACAGGATTTCGTACGGGATGTCGTACGGGATTTGGACGGGATTTCGGACGGGATTTCGGACGGGATTCGGATGGGATTTGGACTGGATTTCGTACAGGATTTGTACGGGATGTCGTACGGATTCGGACGAGATTTCGGACTGGATTCGTACAGTTTCGGACTGGATTTTACGGATTTGGACGGGATTTCGGACGGGATTTCGGACGGGATTTCGGATGAGATTTCGGACTGGATTTCGTACAGGATTTTGTATGGATTTCGTACGGGATTTCGGACTGGATTTCGGATGGATTTCGGACGGGATTTCGTACGGATTTGGACGGGATTCAGACGGGATTTCGGACGGGATTTCGTATGGGATTTCGTACGGGATTTCGTACGGGATTTCGTACAGGATTTCGGACGGGATTTCGGACGGGATTTCGGACGTGATTTAGATTTTGGACGGGATTTAGATTTCGGAAGGGAGTTCGTATGGGATTTCGTACGGGATTTCGATTTCGTACGGGATTCGTACGGGATTTCGTACGGGATTTCGATTTCATACGGGATTTCGATTTCGTACGGGATTCGTACAGGATTCGTACGGGATGTCGTACGGGATTTTGGACGGGATTTCGGACGGGATTTCGGACGGGATTTCGGATGGATTTCCGACTGGATTTCGTACAGGATTTCGTACGGGATTTCGTACAGGATTTTGGACGGGATTTCGGATGGGATTTCGGACTGGATTTCGTACAGGATTTCGTACGGGATGTCGTACAGGATTTTGGACGGGATTTCGGACGAGATTTCGGACGGGATTCGAATGAGATTTCGGACTGGATTTCGTACAGGATTTTGTATGGGATTTCTTAGGCGATTTCGGACTGGATTTCGGACGGGATTTCGGACGGGATTTCGTATGGGATTTCGGACGGGATTTCAGACGGGATTTCGGACGGGATTTCGTATGGGATTTCGTACGGGATTTCGTACTGGATTTCGTACGGGATTTCGGACGGGATTTTCGGACGGGATTTCGGACCGGGATTTCGAACGGGATTTCGGACGGGATTTCGATTTCGGACGGGATTTCGTACGGGATTCGATATTTCGTACGGGATTTCGAACGGGATTTCGATTTCGTACGGGATTTCGTACAGGATTTCTATTTCGTACGGGATGTCGAACAGGATTTTGGTAAGGGATTTCGATTTCGTACAGGATTTCGGACGGGATTTCGATTTCAGACGGGATTTCGTACGGGATTTCGTATGGGATTTCGATTTCTTACGGGATTTCGTATGGGATTTCGATTTTGTACGGGATTTTGTAAGAGATTTCTATTTCGTACGGATTTCTGACGGGATTTCCGACGGGATTTCGATTTCCTACGGGATTCGTACGGGATTCGATTTCGTACGGGATTTCGTATGGGATTTTGTATGGGATTTCGTACAGATTCGTACGGGATTTCGGACGGATTTCGGACAGGATTTCAGACGGGATTCGGACAGGATTTCGTACGGGATTTCAATTTCATACGGGATTTCGATTTCGTACGGGATTTCGT
The DNA here is from genome assembly GCF_015708825.2 of Lethenteron reissneri. Lineage (NCBI taxonomy): Eukaryota > Metazoa > Chordata > Hyperoartia > Petromyzontiformes > Petromyzontidae > Lethenteron > Lethenteron reissneri. The sequence goes on from NW_026891584.1 coordinate 49,023, forward strand.
ACAGGATTTCGTACGGGATGTCGTACGGGATTTTGGACGGGATTTCGGACTGGATTTCGGACGGGATTTCGGATGGGATTTCGGACTGGATTTCGTACAGGATTTCGTACGGGATGTCGTACAGGATTTTGGACGGGATTTCGGACGGATTTCGGACGGGATTTCGGATGAGATTTCGGACTGGATTTCGTACAGGATTTTGTATGGGATTTCGTACGGGATTCGGACTGGATTTCGGACGGGATTTCGGACGGGATTTCGGACGGGATTTCGTACGGGATTTCTTACGGGATTTCGTACTGGATTTCGTACAGGATTTCGGACTGGATTCGGACGCGATTTCGGACGGGATTTCAGATGGGATTCGTACGGGATTTCATACGGGATTTTGTACGGATTTCGATTTCGTACGAAATTTCGATTTCGTCCGGGATATCGTACGGGATTTCGATTTTGTACAGGATTTCGGACTGGATTTCGTACAGATTTCATACGGGATTTCGGACTGGTTTTTGGACGGGATTTCGGACGGGATTTAGATATCGGACGGGATTTTGATTTCGGAAGGGATTTCGTATGGGATTTCGTACGGGATTTCGATTTCATACGGGATTTCGTACGGGATTTCAAACGGGATTTCGATTTCATACGGGATTTCGATTTCGTTCGGATTTCGTACGGGAGTCGTACGGGATTTTGGACAGGATTTCGACGGGATTTCGGAGGGGATTTCGGATGGGATTTCGGACTGATTTTGTACAGGATTTCGTACGGGATTTCGTACAGGATTTTGGACGGGATTTCGGACGGGATTTCGGACTGGATTTCGTACAGGATTTCGTACGGATGTCGTCAGGATTTTGGACGGGATTTCGGACGGGATTTCGGACGGGATTTCAGATGAGTTTCGGACTGGATTCGTACGGATTTTGTATGGGATTCGTACGGGATTTTGGACTGGATTTGGACGGGATTTCGGACGGGATTCGTACGGGATTTCGGACGGGATTTCAGACGGGATTTCGGACGGGATTTCGTACTGGATTTCGTACGGGATTTCGGACAGGATTTCGGAGGGATTCGGACGGGATTTCGAACGGGATTTCGGACGGGATTTCGATTCGGACGAGATTTTGTACGGGATTTCGATTTCGTAGGGATTTCGAAGGGGATTTCGATTTCGTACGGGATTTCGTAGGGATTTCGATTTCGTACAGGATTTCGGACGGGATTTCGATTTCAGACGGGATTCGTACGGGATTTCGTATGGGATTTCGATTTCCTATGGATTCGTACGGGATTTCGATTTCGTACGGGATTTTGTAGGGATTTCTATTTCGTACGGGATTTCTGACGGGATTTCCGACGGGATTTCGATTTCCTACGGGATTTCGCAGGATTTCGATTTCGTACGGGATTTCATATGGGATTTTGTATGGGATTTCGTACAGGATTTCGTACGGGATTTCGGACGGGATTTCGGACAGGATTTCAGACGGGATTTCGGACGGGATTTTGGACTGGATTTCGGACGGATTTCGACGGGATTTCGTACGGGATTTCATTTCATACGGATTTCGATTTCGTCGGGATTTCGTACAGGATTTCGTACGGGATTCGTACGGGATTTTGGACGGGATTTCGGACGGGATTTCGAACGGATTTCGGACGGATTTCGATGGGATTTTGGACTGGATTTCGTACAGGATTTCGTACGGGATGTCGTACAGGATTTTGGACGGGATTTCGGACGGGATTTCGGACGGATTCGATGAGATTTCGGACTGGATTTCGTACAGGATTTTGATGGGATTTCGTACGGGATTTCGGACGGATTTCGGACGGGATTTCGGACGGGATTTCGTACGGGATTTCGGACGGGATTTCAGACGGGATTTCGGACGGGATTTCGTATGGGATTTCGTACGGATTTCGTACGGATTTCGTACGGATTTCGGACGGGATTTCGGACAGGATTTTGTACGGGATTTCTTACGGGATTTCGTACTGTGATTTCGACGGGATTTCGGAACTGGATTTCGGACAGCGATTTCAGACGGGATTTCGGATGGGATTTCGTACGGTATTCGTACGGGATTTCGTACGGGATTTCGATTTCGTACGAATTTCGATTTCGTCCGGGATATCGTACGGATTTCGATTTTGTACAGGATTTCGGATGGATTTCGTAGGATTTCGTACGGATTTCGGAAGGGATTTCGTACGGGATTTTACGGGATTTTGTACGGGATTTCGATTTCGTACGAAATTTCGATTTCGTCCGGGATATCGTACGGGATTTCGATTTGTACAGGATTTCGGACTGGATTTCGTACAGGATGCATTACGGATTTCGGACTGGTTTTGGACGGGATTTCGGACGGGATTTAGATATCGGACGGGATTTGATTTCGGAAGGGATTTCGTATGGGATTCGTACGGGATTTGCGATTTCATACGGGATTTCGTACGGATTTCAACGGGATTTCGATTTCATACGGGATTAGATTTCGTTCGGGATTTCGTACGGATTGTCGTACGGGATTTTGACAGGATTTCGGACGGGATTTCGGAGGGATTCGGATGGGATTTCGACTTGATTTTGTACAGGATTTCGTACGGGATTTCGTACAGGATTTTGGACGGGATTTCGGACGGATTTCGGACTGGATTTCGTACAGGATTTCGTACGGGATGTCGTTCAGGATTTTGGACGGATTTCGGACGGGATTTCGGACGGGTTTCAGATGAGATTTCGGACTGGATTTCGTACAGGATTTTGTATGGGATTTCGTACGGGATTTTGGATGGATTTCGGACGGGATTTCGGACGGGATTTCGTACGGGATTTCGGACGGGTTCAGACGGGATTTCGGACGGATTTCGGTACTGGATTTCGTACGGGATTTCGGACAGGATTTCGGACGGGATTTCGGACGGGATTTCGAACGGGATTTCGGACGGGATTTCGATTTCGGACGAGATTTTGTACGGGATTTCGATTTCGTACGGATTTCGAAGGGGATTTCGATTTCGTACGGGATTTCGTACGGGATTTCGATTTCGTACAGGATTTCGGACGGGATTTCGATTTCAGACAGGATTTCGTACGGGATTTTGTAAGGGATTTCTATTTCGTACGGGATTTTCGGGATTTCGACGGGATTTCGATTTCTCTACGGGATTTCGTACAGGATTTCGATTTTGTACGGGATTTCGTATGGGATTTTGTATGGATTCGTACAGGATTTCGTACGGGATTTCGGCCGGGATTTCGGACAGGATTCAGACGGGATTTCGGACGGGATTTTGGACGGGATTCGGACGGGATTTCGGACGGGATTTCGTACGGGATTTCAATTTCATACGGGATTTCGATTTCGTCGGGATTTCGTACAGGCTTTCGTACGGGATGTCGTACGGATTTTGGACGGGATTTCGGACGGGATTTCGAACGGGTTTCGGACGGGATTTCGATGGGATTTGGACTGGATTTCGTACAGGATTTCGTACGGGATGTTCCCGTAACAGGATTTTGGACGGATTCGGACGGGATTTCGGAACGGATTTTCGGATGAGATTTCGGACTGGATTTCGTACAGGATTTGTATGGGATTTCGTACGGGATTTCGGACTGGAGTTCGACGGGGATTTCGGACGGGATTTCGTAACGGGATTTCGGACGGGGATTTCAGACGGGATTTCGGACGGGATTCGTATGGGATTTCGTACGGGATTTCGTACGGGATTTCGTACAGGATTCGGACGGGATTTCGGACAGGATTTCGTACGGGATTTCTTACGGAGATTTCGTACTGGATTTCGTAACGGGATTTCGGACTGGATTTCGGACGCGATTTCGGACGGGCTTTCGGCATGGGATTTCGTACGGATTTTGTACGGATTTCGTACGGGATTTCGATTTCGTACGAAATTTCGATTTCGTCCGGGATATCGTACGGATTTCGATTTTGTACAGGATTTCGGACTGGATTTCGTACAGGATTTCGTACGGGATTTCGGAAGGGATTCGGACTGTTTTTGGACGGGATTTCGGACGGGATTTAGATATCGACAGGATTTAGATTTCAGAACGATTTCGTATGCGATTTCGTACGGGATTTCGATTTCAACGGGATTTCGTACGGGATTTCAAACGGGATTTCGATTTCATACGGGATTTCGTTTCGTACGGGATTTTACGGGATTACGATTTTGTACTGGATTTCGGACGGATTTCGTACAGGATTTCGTACGGGATTTCGGAAGGGATTTCGGACTGGTTTTTTGGACGGGATTTCGGACGTGATTTAGATTTTGGACGGGATTTAGATTTCGGAAGGGATTTCGTATGGGATTTCGTACGGATTTCGATTTCGTACGGGATTCGTACGGGATTTCGTACGGGATTTCGATTTATACGGGATTTCGATTTCGTACGGGATTTCGTACAGGATTCGTACGGGATTTCGTACGGGATTTCGGACGGGATTTCGGATGGGATTTCGGATGGATTCGTACAGGATTTCGTACGGGATTTCGTACAGGATTTTGGACAGGATTTCGGACGGGATTTCGGAATGATTTCGTACAGGATTTCGTACGGGATGTCGTACAGGATTTGGATGGGATTTCGGACGGGATTTCGGACGGGATTTCGGATGAGATTTCGGACTGGATTTCGTACAGGATTTTGTATGGGATTTCGTACGAAATTTTGGACTGGATTTCGGACGGGATTTCGGACGGGATTTCGTACGGGATTTCGGACGGGATTTCAGACGGGATTTCGGAAGGATTTCGTATGGGATTTCGTACGGGATTTCGTACTGGATTTCGTACGGGATTTCGGACGGGATTTCGGACGGGATTTCGGAGGGATTCGAACGGGATTTCGTAGGGATGTCGTACAGGATTTTGGACGGGATTTCGGACGGGATTTTGGATGAGATTTCGGACTGGATTTCGTACAGGATTTCGTACGGGATTTTGGATGGATTTCGGACGGGATTTCGGAGGATTCGTAGGGATTCGGACGGGATTTCAGACGGGATTCGGACGGGATTTCGTATGGGATTTCGTACGGGATTTCGTACTGGATTTCGTACGGGATTTCGGACGGGATTTCGGACGGGATTTCGTACGGGATTTCGAACGGGATTTCGGACGGGATTTCGTACGGGATTTCGATTCGTACAGGTTTTCGAACGGGGATTTCGATTTCGTACGGGATTTCCGTACGGGATTTTCGATTTCGTACGGGATGTCGAACGGGGATTTTGTAAGGGATTTCGATTTCGTACAGGATTTCGGACGGGATTTCGATTCAGACGGGATTTCCGTACGGGATTTCGTATGGGATTCAATTTCCTACGGGATTTCGTACGGGATTTCGATTTAGTACGGGATTTTGTAAGGGATTTCTATTTCGTACGGGATTTCTGACGGGATTTCCGACGGGATTTTGATTTCCTACGGGATTTCGTACTGGGATTTCGATTTCGTACGGGATTTCGTATGGGATTTTGTATGGGATTTCGTACAGGATTTCGTACGGGATTTCGGACGGGATTTCGGACAGGATTTCAGACGGGGTTTTCGGACGGGAATTTCGGACAGGATTTCGGACGGGATTTCGGACGGGATTTCGTACGGGATTTCAATTTCATACGGGATTTCGATTTCGTACGGGATTTCGTACAGGATTTCGTACGGGATGTCGTACGGGATTTGGACGGGATTTCGACGGGATTTCGGACGGGATTTCGGATGGGATTTCGGACTGGATTTCGTACAGGATTTCGTACGGGATGTCGTACAGGATTTTGGACGGGATTTCGAACGGGATTTCGTACGGGATTTCGGATGAGATTTCGGACTGGATTTCGACTGGATTTTGTATGGGATTTCGTACGGGATTTCGGACTGGATTTCGGACGGGATTTCGGACGGGATTTCGTATGGGATTTCGGACAGGATTTCAGACGGGATTTCGGACGGGATTTCGTATGGGATTTGTACGGGATTTCGTACGGGATTTCGTACAGGATTTCGGACGGGATTCGGACGGGATTTCGTACGGGATTTCTTACGGGATTTCGTACTGGATTTCGTACGGGATTTCGGACTGGATTTCGGACACGATTTCGGACGGGATTTCGGATGGGATTTCGTACGGGATTTCGTACGGGATTTCGATTTCGTACGAATTTCGATTTCGTCCGGGATATCGTATGGGATTTCGATTTTGTACAGGATTTCGGACTGAATTTCGTACAGGATTTTGTACGGGATTTCGGAAGGGATTTCGGACTGGTTTTTGGACGGGATTTCGGACGTGATTTAGATTTTGGACGGGATTTAGATTTCGGAAGGGATTTCGTATGGGATTTCGTACGGGATTTCGATTTCGTACGGGATTTCGTACGGGATTTCGTACGGGATTTCGATTTCATACGGGATTTCGATTTCGTACGGGATTTCGTACAGGATTTCGTACGGGATGTCGTACGGGATTTCGGACGGGATTTCGGATGGGATTTCGGACTGGATTTCGTACAGGATTTCGTACGGGATTTCGTACAGGATTTTGGACGGGATTTCGGACGGGATTTCAGACTGGATTTCGAAGGATTTCGTACGGGATGTCGTACAGGATTTTGGACGGGATTTCGGACGGGATTTCGGATGGGATTTCGGATGGGATTTCGGACTGGATTTCGTACAGGATTTCGTACGGGATGTCGTACAGGATTTTGGACGGGATTTCGGACGGGATTTCGGACGGGATTTCGGATGAGATTTCGGACTGGATTTCGAACTGGATTTTGTATAGGATTTCGTACGGGATTTCGGACTGGATTTCGGACGGGATTTCGGACGGGATTTCGTACGGATTTCGGACGGGATTTCAGACGGGATTTCGGACGGGATTTCGTATGGATTTCGTACGGGATTTCGTACGGGATTTCGTACAGGATTTTGGACGGATTTCGGACGGGATTTCGTACGGGATTTCTTACGGGATTCGTACTGGATTTCGTACGGGATTTCGGACTGGATTTCGGACGCGATTTCGGACGGGATTTCGTACGGGATTTCGTACGGGATTTCATACTGGATTTCGTACGGGATTTCGGACGGGATTTCGGACGGGATTTCGGACGGATTTCGAACGGGATTTCGTACGGGATGTCGTACAGATTTTGGACGGGATTTCGACGGATTTCGGACGGGATTTCGGATGAGATTTCGGACTGGATTTCGTACAGGATTTCGTACGGGATTTTGGACTGGATTTCGGACGGGATTTCGGACGGGATTTCGTACGGGATTTCGGACTGGATTTCGTACAGGATTTGTATGGATTTCGTACGGGATTCGGACGGGATTTTCGGACGGGATTTCGTAGGGATTTCGGACGGGATTTCAGACGGGATTTCGGACTGGATTTCTTTGTATGGGATTTCGTACGGGATTTCGTACGGGATTTCGTACAGGATTTCGGACGGGATTTCGGACGGATTTCGTACGGATTTTCTTACGGGATTTCGTACTGGATTTCGTACGAGATTTCGGACTGGATTTCGGACGCGATTTCGGACGGGATTTCGGATGGGATTTCGTACGGGATTTCGTACGGGATTTCGTACAGGATTCGATTTCGTACGAAATTTCGATTTCGTCCGGGATCGTATGGATTTCGATTTTGTACAGGATTTCGGACTGGATTTCGTACAGGATTTCGTACGGATTTCGGAAGGGATTTCGGACTGGTTTTGGACGGGATTTCGGACGTGATTTAGATTTTGGACGGGATTTAGATTTCGGAAGGGATTTCGTATGGGATTTCGTACGGGATTCGATTTCGTACGGGATTTCGTATGGATTTCGTACGGGATTTCGATTTCATACGGGATTTCGATTTCGTACGGGATTTCGTACAGGATTTCGTACGGGATGTCGTACGGATTTCGGACGGGATTTCGGACTGGATTTCGTACAGGATTTCGTACGAGATTTCGGATGGGATTTCGGACTGGATTTCGTACAGGATTTCGTACGAGATTCGTACAGGATTTTGGAGGGATTTCGGACGGGATTTCGGACTGGATTTCGTACAGGATTTCGTACGGGATGTCGTACAGGATTTTGGACGGGATTTCGGACGGGATTTCGGACAGGATTTCGGATGAGATTTCGGACTGGATTCGTACAGGATTTTGTATGGGATTTCGTACGGGATTTTGGACTGGATTTCGGACGGGATTTCGGACGGATTTCGTACGGGATTTCGGACGGGATTTCAGATGGGATTTCGGACGGATTTCGTATGGGATTTCGATTTCCTATGGAATTTCGTACGGGATTCGATTTCGTACGGAATTTTGTAAGGGATTTCTATTTCGTACGGGATTTCTGACGGGATTTCCGACGGGATTTCGATTTCCTACGGGATTTCGTACGGGATTTCGATTCGTACGGGATTTCGTATGGGATTTTGTATGGGATTTCGTACAGGATTTCGTACGGGATTTCGGACGGATTTCGGACAGGATTTCAGACAGGATTTCGGACGGGATTTCGGACTGGATTTCGGACGGGATTTCAGACGGGATTTCATACGGGATTTCAATTTCATACGGATTTCGATTCGTACGGGATTTCGTACAGGATTTCGTACGGGATTTTGGACTGGATTTCGGACGGGATTTCGGACGGGATTTCGTACGGGATTCGGACGGGATTTCAGACGAGATTTCGGACGGGATTTCGTATGGGATTCCGTACGGGATTTCGTACTGGATTTCGTACGGGATTTCGGACGGGATTTCAGACGGGATTCGATTTCGTACGGGATTTCGTATGGGATTTTGTATGGGATTTCGTACAGGATTTCGTACGGGATTTCGATTTCGTACGGGATTTCGTATGGGATTTTGTATGGATTTCGTACAGGATTTCGTACGGGATTTCGGACGGGATTCGGACAGGATTTCAGACAGGATTTCGGACGGGATTTCGGACTGGATTTCGGACGGGATTTCAGACGGGATTTCGTACGGGATTTCAATTTCATACGGGATTTCGATTTCGTACGGGATTTCGTACAGGATTTCGTACGGGATTTTGGACTGGATTTCGGACGGGATTTCGACGGGATTTCGTACGGGATTTCGGACGGGATTTCAGACGAGATTTCGGACGGGATTTCGTATGGGATTCCGTACGGGATTTCGTACTGGATTTCGTACGGGATTTCGGACGGGATTTCAGAGGGATTTCGGACGGGATTTCGAACGGGATTCGTACGGGATGTCGTACAGGATTTTGGACGGGATTTCGGACGGGATTTCGGATGAGATTTCGGACTGGATTTCGTACAGGATTTCGTACGGGATTTGGACTGGATGTCGGACGGGATTTCGGACGGGATTTCGTACGGGATTTCGGAGGATTTCAGACGGGATTTCGGACGGGATTTCGTATGGGATTTCGTATGGGATTTCGTACTGGATTTCGTACGGGATTTCGGACGGGATTTCGGACGGGATTTCGTACGGGATTTCGAACGGGATTTCGGACGGGATTTCGATTTCGGACGGGATTTCGTACGGGATTTCGATTTCGTACAGGTTTTCGAAGGGATTTCGATTTCGTACGGGATTTCGTACGGGATTTCTATTTCGTACGGGATGTCGAACGGGATTTTGTAAGGGATTTCGATTTCGTACAGGATTTCGGACGGGATTTCGATTCAGACGGGATTTCGTACGGGATTTCGTATGGGATTTCGATTTCCTACGGATTTCGTACGGGATTTCGATTTAGTACGGGATTTGTATGGGATTTCTATTTCGTACGGGATTTCTGACGGGATTTCCGACGGGATTTTGATTCCTACGGGATTTCGTACGGGATTTCGATTTCGTACAGGATTTCGTATGGGATTTTGTATGGGATTTCGTACAGGATTTCGTACGGGATTTCGGACGGGATTCGGACAGGATTTCAGACGGGATTTCGGATGGGATTTCGGACGGGATTTCGGACGGGATTTCGGACGGGATTTCGTACGGGATTTCAATTTCATACGGATTTCGATTTCGTACGGGATTTCGTACAGGATTTCGTACGGGATGTCGTACGGGATTTTGGACGGGATTTCGGACGGGATTTCGGACGGGATTTCGGATGGGATTTCGGACTGGATTTCGTACAGGATTTCGTACGGGATGTCGTACAGGATTTTGGACGGGATTTCGGACGGATTTCGGACGGGATTTCGGATGAGATTTCGGACTGGATTTCGAACTGGATTTTGTATGGGATTTCGTACGGGATTTCGGACTGGATTTCGGACGGATTTCGGACGGGATTTCGTATGGGATTTCGGACGGGATTTCAGACGGGATTTCGGACGGGATTTCGTATGGGATTTCGTACGGGATTTCGTACGGGATTTCGTACAGGATTTTCGGAAGGGATTTCGGACGGGATTTCGTACGGGATTTCTTACGGGATTTCGTACTGGTTCGTACGGGATTTCGGATGGATTTCGGACACGATTTCGGACGGGATTTCGGATGGATTTGTACGGGATTTCGTACGGGATTTCGTACGGGATTTCGATTTCGTACGAAATTTCGATTTCGTCCGGGATATCGTATGGGATTTCGATTTTGTACAGGATTCGGACTGGATTTCGTACAGGATTTCGTACGGGATTTCGGAAGGGATTTCGGACTGGTTTTTGGACGGGATTTCGGACGTGATTTAGATTTTGGACGGGATTTAGATTTCGGAAGGGATTTCGTATGGGATTTCGTACGGGATTTCGATTTCGTACGGGATTTCGTACGGGATTTTGTACGGGATTTCGATTTCATAGGGATTTCGATTTCGTACGGGATTTCGTACAGGATTTCGTACGGGATGTCGTACGGGATTTCGGACGGGATTTCGGATGGGATTTCGGACTGGATTTCGTACAGGATTTCGTACGGGATTTCGTACAGGATTTTGGACG
>NW_026891585.1:0-30181 GCF_015708825.2 Lethenteron reissneri
CGGTCGCGAAAGCCTAGGTGTTAAATGTGCTGTGCGTACATAATTAGCGTCACTATCATCAGCAGCAGCACCACTATGATTCTCATATCAGGCACAACACCACTTTCTCATCAACAGCACCGCACTATCTTCAACTTCATGGGGAGAGGGGAGGGGGGGTTGCTCCTGCCCAATTTATTTGTTTGCCTAATAATTAGCGTGTTACATCACGAGTCACGTCGTAGCAACAATTCTTGTCATTTTAATTAAAAAGCAAAAATCGTTTGTACGAATCGCGTCTCGAATTCGCCGTGCGATCACACGGGCTGCATCGAAGAACAGCGCTTACAAAAGCGCGGAAAATCGAGTCGAAAATGACACGCATGAGTCGACCTAGACCTAGGGAAGGCGCTGAACCAATTCGCGACCAATACCATCCATAATCGTCACTGGTGTTGGCCGTGATCTGAATTCGGACTCGGGTCGCCGGGTTCGTAGCACGGCGTAGCGCTAACCACTCCACCACCGCTCCCCCACTTTGTCTTTGCCAAGAGCATCTCTCCCCCACTGACCTACAACCCACGCATGGGTGAACGGCCCCAGGAGATGAGACCGCATAGCCACTTCAATGTCCCCCCTCTCCCTCTCTCTCTCCGCGGCTCTCTCTCTGCATCGTATCGAGCCCTGCGGGAATATTGCAAAAGTTAATAACGCCGCGAGATTCCAGTGGACGGATACACCGATAACTAAGAAAAAAAACCAGCAGAGCCACTCCACACTCAGAGGAGAGTGGCCACATAATTCCGGCTCTCTCAGCCAACTCATTCTTCCGCGTGCATTCACGGCAGCAGGTTAGTTGTGTCAACATCTCACAGGCGTCGATGAACCGAGGGGTCAATGGATCGCCTCGTCCGGCCCTGACGAGGAGCGTTGTGGCCAGACTTTGTTGTTTACGCTGAAACCCGGTGGTCCGACTGACAGTGCGCGGATTCTCTTAGCGATGTCATTCTCTCGCGAAACTTGGTTCACTTTGTTTTAGTTCAGTTTATTTTGAAGTACCCTGTGAGCTAAGAAGCTGCCCTTGAATCGGGGGGGGGGGGCGGGGGTGGTTTCATCGACGAAAGCATCGGTTCCCTGCTCAAACACAACACGCAAGAAAAATAAAAAAGGATTACATAATGAACGGGAAAATGACAGCAAATCACGTGATGTAGAGCATATTACAAAATTATCGCTTGAATATTTAACTGACGTGAGGATTACGATTAAAGAACGTATTGCAAATAAGGCATAAAAACGCAATGGTGAAATAGCTTCGCTGAGAGCAGTGGCGTCACGCGGGGGCGGGGTGTGCGGGCCGCGTGGGGTGACACCATCAGAGGGGGTGACATCAAAATGACTGTCTATGCAACTTGTTGTGCAGTGTTTCAGCAGAAATGTATTCTTTTTTATAAAAATATATATATATATCCCCGTAGTTAGTTATATCAAGAACAAAAAAATTCGTAAGCCCAGCTTACATGTACTATATCACTTTATCTACAAGGCTAAAACTCGTTGCTAATTAACTTGTTGAACCTTCTAACGCGCTCCGGTCAGAGCTCTCATTGTTACCCAACTCCGCTGACGCTCCGAGTCACGTGTCTCGTCTGCACGCGCTGTCGTGTTCGTCGCTGCTCGAGTTTTAATAGTCGCTGATTTTATCAAGTTTTCTGGTGATTTAGCGACGATATCGTGGTGATTAGTATTGTGAACCTATATCAATGACTTGCTTGGGAATGAAGTAGTATTTCGATTTAAAGCTTTCGTGACTGCAGGGATTCATCTTCTTGGCTCTTTCGGTAAAGTCACGTAGAAGGGAAGTAATAAAATAATAAAAATAAATTATTTTATTATGTTTTATTTGTATTATTTTATTACTTCCCTCTACGTGACTTTACCGAAAGAACCAAGAAAATGAAGTAGTAATTAAGGAAATATTGTAATTTAAAGGTGTCATATTAATTTTGCTCGTTGCTTACATCACTACTATTGCCATTACATTCAGTGATGTACGGGAATGACGATGTACGAGTAACATCAGTACAAGAAACATGACTAAGGAGTCTGCATGGTCTGCTACGGGCGGAGGAGGTCCACGAGGGGTGACACCACCAACCCGAGTGACGCCACTGCCTGAGACGCAGCACATTTCAAGTTACAGGAATCTTACATCGATCAGAGAATTTTTCACTCGGTAAAAAAAACATATTGTAAGGCAGCGCCGTTGTTTAAACTTCGTTCGCATTACAAGGTAGAGGCCACGAGGAAGTCGTCCGGACGTCACTCAGGACGAGACGGTCAACACGCACGATGGGGGGGGGGGGCTGACACTCAGTCCAATCAGCCCACGAGGTTTTGACTCTCAGGGCTCTGAAAGCTGCCTTTCATAAAAAAAACGCCACATTTACGTTTGACAATGTCTTCTTGCCTTCGTGCAGCTGTCGGTCACCTGAGTGCGCTTGGCAATCCGCGTGAATCTTGCGTTGACGGCAGCGTCCCAGTACCAGGCGTCCTGGCACAGCTGGCATCTTTGTCTTCGTGGAGAGCAGCGGTTCTTCACATTTACTGCAGTCTTGCACCCCTTGAAGTTCCCGATCGTAACGACATTTCACAATGCCAATAAATACTCAGGGGTTTGATGAAACAAAGTAAGTTGCACACCTACGTGCCCGTGCCTAATTTGGTTTTCGATTATTTACCTCCTAAAAGAGAATCTGGCCACGTCTCGCACCCACAGAGAGGGCGTCTCGCACCCCCACAGGGGTTCAGCGTCCACCCCAGGTGAAGCAGAAGAAGAACCATTGGCTTAGAGGACTGGGGAGCGGTGGTTCACTGCGCAGTGCACTGGCTTCAGTGCGTGGTGATATCGAAACGGCTCCTCCTGTGTCGACTGGGCCCCACAATGAGCGCCTGTTGCGATGTGAAGACATCGCCGCTGGGCACACAAAGGCGGCGGCGGCGGTGTGGCGGTGGCCAGCCACACATACAGATACACACACAGACAAACACACAGCCACACACACAGACACACACACAGACAAACACCCACCGACACAGACACACACAGCCACATACAGACACACACACAGACACACACACAGACACGCACAGGCACACACACACAGACACAAACACACAGCCACACACACAGACACACCACCAGACACACACACAGACAGACACACACACAGACACACACAGACAGACACACACACAGACACACACAGACACACACAGACACACACACAGACACACAGACACTACACAGACACACAGACACATACAGACACACACACAGACACACACACACAGCCACACACACAGACACACACATACACACACACAGCTACACACAGCCACACACACAGCCACACACACACAGCCACACACACCTCGTGTGTGCCGTGCCGCTCCTTCGTATAGCTGCCGCTCGGTGACAGCACTTGCCCCAGCAAGCCTGCTGGAGGCTACCCCGGCGGGGACGTGACCTTCGTCTGCTGTGTGTGTATCCGTGTCAAGGTGCGGCGCTGTGGTTTTTTATCATTAACTGGGCTGACTGGGAAACGAAAGGTTATGGGTAGAACCCATCTTGCCACGCCCCCCCCCCCCCCCCGATAATGGACATCAGGAGCCCCCCCCCGCCACCTCCTCACCGCTGCCTCGTCTCACTGATGGGTTCCCCAGCACCGGTGCTCGGGAATTTTCTGTCCATTTATTTTTATTTCACGATACCTCCTTTGCCAGTATTACATTATGATAATCGGTTCTTCCACTTTCTGGCAATAAAATATCTGTGTTAAGATGTTAAAACAACAAACTGAAACCTTTGCAAGAAATCATGTTTGCATTAGCCACAGATATACTTGTGGTGAACATGCAAACGAAACAACACGCTCTGACAGTATGTGCAATGTCTTTGAAACTGATTGGTCCACCCCGAGCTCTCAATGCCCTGATAGTGGCATGGTCTTTGTGCTGTTCGCCTTTTGGCGTCCTCTGGTCTAACGCTGTTTGAGACGAGGCTCTAAAGAAAGCTGTCTCTGGTGTGGACCAATCAGTTTCAAAGACAATGCACATATTGTCAGAGCGTGTTTTGTTTGCATATTCACCACAAGTATATCTGGCTAATGCAGTGACATGATTCCTTGCAAAGGTTTCAGTTGTTTTATTTGTATCCCCCCATCTTGGCAGCAGCGAGACAGATTCCCTGTTGATGACAGGTGGGGTGAGGGGGGGATGAGAATAGACTTCACTCTTCATTCCAATAAAACAGGAGGTGTTAATGATGATAATAATTTACATTTGTGGAAGGCGTATTTCATCCAAGGATCCCAGGGAAGTGAGATCGAGCCAGCCGCGTAGACGTCCACAGCTCTGGGGAGAAGATAGATTTAAATAGCACGAGAGAGAGTCTCATCGTCTTAGTGTCAGAGGCAACGCGTTCCACAGTCTCGGGGCTGCACTGGCAAAAGCCCGATCACTCCCAGGCACGAAGCTGTGACCTCGGAATACTAAAAAGAAGGTGATTAGAAGATCTCAAGGACCTCGTTGGTGGTGTATGTAAGTGGATCAGTTCCTGAAAGCAATGCGGGGGCTAACACATTGACAGCGTTGTAGGTCAATAGCAGGGCCTGATAATCAATTCGATATTTGATTGGTAGCCAATGCAAGAGTACGGGTGTGACGTGAGCGTTCAAGCAGCACCATGCTGATGTCCACACACCAAATGGACGCACGTGCTTGTGGGAAAAACAAACGTAAAACAAACACGCTCTGATAATGTGTGCATTGTCTTTGAAACTGATTGGCCTACACCAGAGACAGATAAGCATTAATAGCTTTACATAATTGCACCAATATACAGAGTGGGCACATGTCCTTGTTACTTTCTGACCCCCCCCCCCCTACTAGACATCTGTGAAAAAGAGCTTCATAGTTCATCGGATTCCTCCTCCTGTCTAAATAAAGATTCTGATTGTGACAACAGCAGCAGCGTGGGGAAGCACGTCATCCAGCAGTGGAATTGATTTTTATTATCGGATTACGTTCAATTACTTGTGACAACAACAACAAACGAGAAACTAGAGTTATTCGGATCGATAACCAGATGGATTTTAAGGAAGCCGGACAATCGTCGACATCTCCGTGTCATCTCAATGTCAGCGTGCAGTGGTGGGTCGCTCCAGGCGCTAGCCACTCACCTGTGACGAGAGGTTGAACGTGGGGGGGGGGGGGGGCTGTTGACGCTCGCCCGGGGCCCCAGATCCCAGTTGGAGGTTCACTGCCAATCAGCATCGGCATCGTTCCTGGAGAGCGCGGGGTGGGTGGGGGTGCATGTCAAGCCGTGCCAGTCGGAGGTTGCGGGGGGGGAGTTGTGGTGAATGGAGTAGGAAGTGCCGTGTGGTCAATAACCAGGGCGGCCGAATGGGGCCGGACCGCGTAGCTCTGCAACAATAACAGTCGAAGCGTTCATATTCTTGGTTCTTTCGGTAAAATCACGTAGAAGGGAAACAATAAAATCATAAAAACATATTTTTATTATTTAATAAAAATGTGTGTTTATTATTTAATCATAAAGAATGTTTGTTTATTATTAAATAAAAATATATATTTTTATTATTTGATAAAAAATATATATTTTTATTATTTAATAAAAAGATATTTTTTATTATTTTATTGTTTCCCTTCTACGTGCCTTTACCGAAAGAACCAAGAATATGAATCCCTGCAGTCACGAAAGCTTTAAATCAAAATTTAAGTCGAATCGTTGTCTCTTGGTTTCTTCTTCCTCCTCCTCCCTCTTCTTCCGTCAGATTTTTGCCATCCTCGCCTTCGCGACATGCTGCGGCTACCACGGGGAGCTGCTCTTCCAGCTGCCGTGCGGGAACAGCTCGGAGCGCCTGGGAGATGTTCACGTGCCCATCCAGTACCCATTCCGGTGGGTGCCGTCTGTGTGTGTCTCTCATCTCTCAACTCTCTCAGCTGTCACTCTCGCTTCCGGATTCGCCTGGTGGGGGCCCTGCCTGGCAACACTGCGTCAGGAGGAGATGCGCGTGACGCAAGTAGCAGAGGTCGCAACCGGGTACCCGATACCCGTACCCTACCCTATACCCGGCTACCCGTACCCGGCCAGGTACGGGTACCCGTTTGCGACCCTGGTGCGGCCGGGTACGGGTAAGGAATCAAAACCCGTTTGCGACCTCTGACCGGTAGCAGTCGCAGCGGCCGTAGCAAGGACATCCCTGTCAACCCCTTGTCAGTGCCCTACCTCATTACAGACCAAGTCAGACCTTATTGGTCACCCGTGCCCCTTATACATCTCAACGTTCATCCCACAAAGTCCCACCACAAGGGAAAAACACAAACAAATAGACACAACCAATGTTTATGCCCGTACTGAAACGGCTGTACGCCGTATGGACCTCAAAACTCAACTTCCCTGCACAAGAATACGGGTAGCGCATATGGGTTGACAGGTTTACGAAAGGTTTATGTACTAACCTAACCCATTACCTTAACCTAGTTTTATTTTACCAGGTAAGGCCCACTGAGCTATATAGCTCTTTAGTTAAGAAGCGACCTGGCTAACATAAACGATGGCTCAACGAAGTGGCTTTTCACGTGGAAATGTAAAGCAGCCAAATACTCTCTAAAATGTACAGGCGTCAGGGTCGGGATCGAACCCACGCCTTCCTGTATACTAGGCAAGGTAGTTAACATCTGGCCACCGCAACACCCCTGCATTGGCGAAATGCTAACTCCCACATACTGAATGTGGTGTGCCGGGTAGGGAAATACGTCCTGGGTCTCTGGTGGACTGGAATAGCCACGGTCATCGTGAGATGTTTAAACACTCGATTCTGGGGCGCTGGTGGCAGCAATATATTCTTGGACGCAGGTCAACATGGAGGGACCATTGCGAGAGGGTTTGAACCACTTTACGTGCTGTCGTGCTGGGTATGGAAATGTGTTCCGGGTCGCTGGCAACGGTTGGCTACGTACGGTGCGTAAGAAGTTCAACATACATTCACACACAAGCAGAGGGAGGGATTTGTAGACTCTGCGGGAGTGCAGCAGCAGCGGTGGCGGGATTGTTTTAACGTGTGAATGTGTGAATGTGTGCACTACACGGTGCCCCTCGTGTGATCACCAACTCCCCACACTTGAGAACCCGGTTTCATCACAACCTGGTCTCTGTGAGTCTATGGGTCACCATGTGAGTCTATGGGTCTTTATGTGAGTATATGGGTCTTCCGTGTGAGTCTGTGCGTCTCTATGTGAGCATATGGGTCCTCATGCGAGTATATGGGTCTCTATGTGAGTCAAGGGGCCTCTATGTAAGCCTATGGGTCTTCATGTGAGTCTATGGGTCACCATGTGAGTCTATGGGACTCCATGCGAATCCATGGGTTACCGTGTGAGTCTGTGATTCTCTATGCGAGCATATGGGTCTTCATGCGAATCTATGGATCTCTATGTGAGTCAAGGGGCCTCTATGTAAGCCTATGGGTCTGCATGTGAGTCTATGGGTCACCATGTGAGTCTATGGGACTCCATGTGAATCCATGGGTTACCGTGTGAGTCTGTGGGTCTCCGCGTAAGTCACTGGTAACTGTTGTGAGACCATCACCTGACTACACTTGAGAACCCAGTTTCATCACAGCTTGTTCTGTGTGAGTCCACGGGCCTCTACGTGAGCCCACGGGTCTCTACGTGAGTCTGCGGGTCTTGATGGGAGTCTGCGGATCTCTGTGAGAATCTGCCGGTTCTCGGTGCAAGTCATCGATGACCGAGCCGAGACCACGGATTCACGCCCCAGGGTCCCTCCCGGCTCAGCAGCCCTGGCACGGCCCATTCCCCCGCATCGCCCTCCTGAGATGCAGAGAGTCGCCAGGTTCCAGTAACTTGAAGGTGGGGAGCGAGGAAGGGTGGGGAGCGAAGAAGGGTGGGCGAGGGGTAGGAGGCGTGGCCAGCCGGCAGGCGCATGGTCAACGATTTAATTTTCACCGACATCTGGAGAGAGAAGGGGGGGGGTGCCCTCCTTCCTCCCCCGACAAACAAAAAACGGCTTAAGCCACTTGCAACACACAGAGCGGCGCCGCGTGTTATCTCAGGGGGATAACACCGCATTGCCACTGGAGACATGGACATCGGCACGTGTGTGTGTCTGTGTTTGTGTTTCTCTGTGTTTCTGTGTGTGTTTGTGTGTGTCTGTGTGTGGTTCTCTGTTTGTGTGTGTCTGTGTGTGGTTCTCTGTTTGTGTGTGTCTTTGTGTGTTTGTGTGTGTTTGTGTGTCTGTGTGTGTTTATTTGTGTTTGTGTGTGTCTGTGTGTGTTTGTGTGTGAGTGTGTGTTTGTGTGTGTGTTGTGTGTGTCTGTGTGTTTCTCTGTGTTTGTGTATGTCTGTGTGTGTATGTGTCTGTGTGTCTGTGTGTGTTTGGCCAGATTGTGGGGAGCGGTAGTGTAGAGGTTAGCGCTACGCTGCGCTACGAACCTGGCCACTCGAGTTCGATTCCCGCTCACGGCCAACACCAGTGACGATTATCTGAACCGGTCCCGGGCCTCCCCTAGGTCGACTCAGTACCTGGTGTGTTAACATCGCCACTGGGGAGACAAAGGCGGCCGGGCGTGGAGCTGGCCACCCACCCCCTCGTGTGCGTGCCGGCCTTCATAGGTGCTACTCGCTAACAGCGCTTGCCCCACAGTCTGTCAGAGGCCATACGGGGGATCTTTGTCTTCGTTCGTCCTCATTGATACTCGGACGCGGCTAACATCAGTGGCGCGACATTTTCAAACTAGCGTCTGTAGCCTTCTCCTAGGTCGATTCAGCCTTAAACGAGTGTTTGGCACTGGTGGAGAGGGGGGGGTAGAGAAGACGGGTGACCGGGCGGAGTGCCGATCTCACCATCCAGTAAGAGAGAGAGATTTTATTTAAAAATCCAAATTGTCTTTTTGGTGGGAATGCCGCCACCAAATCGGGGCGAGGGATCTCTCCGCTGACCCGGGTCAGCGACGATTGGTCGAGAGCCGAAGTGCTCGTGTCAATTTTCTCCTCCTTAAATTACTCATCGAAAGGAGGGCGGATTGCGGTCACGAGATGAACGCGCGCGTCTCCCACGTGGTCACGCGTAGACTGGGCGCCACGTGGACGAGATGTTAACTACCTCGCCTGGTACACAGGAGGTCATGGGTCCGATACAGAGGTCGCAACCGGGTACCCGATACCCGTACCCTACCCGATACCCGGCTACCCGTTTGTGACCCTGGTGCGGCCGGGTACGGGTAGGCCGTGAGTCACTGGTGAGTAACTGTTTGTCACTCATTTCCCAACGTCTTGTCTCTTCTCACAATTCAAGTTCCTAGAATCAACCCACCCGCGCCTGCAACATGGCTTCATTCCCCGGCCGGGTACGAGTAGGGTACGGGTACGGCCGGGTACAGTTACCCGTTTGCGACCCTGGTGCGGCCGGGTACGGGTAAGGAATCAAAACCCGTTTGCGACCTCTGGTCCGATACCGACCCTGACGCCTGTTGTATATTAGTAGTTTGCGTGTCTCTCTCTCTCTCCGTGGTCGTGTGGTTTTTTCTCCGGGTCCTCCGGGATTTTCCCTCCACATTTAAAATCAACGTCACGCGTTTCGAGTACTTGGCTTCTATACATGTCCACGTGATGAGCTGCTTCGTTGAGATTTCATTTGTGATAGCCAGGTCGCTCCTAGAAAAAAAAACAGCTATTTAACTCAGTGGGGCTTACTTGCTAAAATAAAAAATAGAGAGAGTTTAAACACTTCGATTTAAATCTTTCGTGACTGCAGGGATTCATATTCTTGGTTCTTTCGGTAAAATCACGTAGAAGGGAAATAATAAAATAATAAAATGAAACATACTCACGGCACGTCGTGAGAATTTTATTATGTTTTATTTTTATTATGTTTTATTTCTCATGACACGTCGTGAGAATTTCATTTTATTATGTTATATTTTATTATTTCCCTTCTACGTGACATTACCGAAAGAACCAAGAACAAGAGCTTAAACAGTTTTATAGATTTTTGGGGTTGATTTTTTTTTTTTGGCGAACACCTCGTTGAGGCCGGAACGGTACACGAGGAGGGATGGCGCGTCCAGGGTCAGAACGCTCCGGCCTCAGCGTTGTCTCCACAGTTGCCCGTAGTTACACACCGCACCAGGTGGCAATTTAAGGCTGAGTCGACCTAGGGGAAGCCCAGGACCAGGTCAGACATCACTTGCCACTCACAGACATTCTATGAAGCGGCACAATTCCAAGTTTGCCGATTGGTAATTACCAATCCGGATATTTAAAATGGTTGTGGATGTAGCGGCCTCTGATGTCTGCAGGGGCAATGCGTGAACTCGGTGTGTGTGTGACGTGAATCAATGAAAACATTCGTAGCCCACGTGGAATCGAAATTGAATCGGGGAAACATCGGACCATCCCCTATAACATCCTCAACGCGTGTCCGCTTGGATATTGGGTCGATTAAGTAAGTAGCATGCAGTGGTGTGTTTATTAAAAATATATAAATGCTCATCGAACAAAATCGTGGAGGACGTTTAATATGTTTCGTGCGATCCTCGTAGCGCACGGCTGTGACGAGGGAACGGGGCGATTGACGGGCACTCTGCAGTTGCTTCACAGCAAATGTTGCTCTGAGTTCCTGACAACCGGCACGGGTTTTTTTTTTCCCGAGTAATGTGGACCATGGCATCCGGCACTCGCTGTGCCCACACTTGTCTCGGGTGTGGACCAATCAACTTCACTGTCTCGGGTGTGGACCAATCAACTTCAAGGACAGTGCACATTATCAGAGTTATGTCTTTTGTTTGTATTATGACTGCAGGTATTGCGGTCTATGCAAACATGACTCCTTGTAAAAGGTGTCAGTTTTGTTGCCAGATAGAAGGGTAAAAAACCAATTATCATATTTTTCACTGGCAAATGAGGTTCCCATAGTGTGCCCACGCTCGTTTACGAAGTCCTCGCCGCGTAGCGCGTGGCAGCGGTGTCGCCACGACGTGCTTCTGCCATCAGGGAACAACTTTCTCGCACAGCGCGCAGAACGTGTACCCCATTATAACCCAGAACCGTACCGTTATAACGCGGAATGTGCACCGTTATAACGCGGGCTTCTGAGCGGTTAACGAGAGACTACTTTCTTGAGCTGCGCGGCTGGGCGGAGTGATACAGTCCGCGGAATGAGACAGCAACAAGGAGGTATTCCCTCGGATATTTGTCCCGCCATCTCTTTTATAAATTTCTGCTTAAAATTAATGTGCATGTATTTATATGCTTATTTATACGCGGGGTTATCATCAGTGCATTGCGTGTGTGTGCGTGTTTTTTTATGAGCCAATTAATTATTTTACTCCCACGTTCACACGACGACATCTATTCACCAGCTCTAATTGCATTTTTACCTCATTGAGCGATTTATTTACTAATTGCATTTACAATATGCATATTTTAATTTTGAAGCGATCAGGGTATTTCCGAAAGACACTGCTGCACTGCATGCGTATTATTTTTAAAATATCTATGTTTAGATTTTTATAAACAAATACCTACAAAATATCTGCCATTACCATCGACAAATACATAGCCGAAGGTCCCCTGCATAACGCCTGTTTTATCTCCGCAGTTGGCGATGTTTACACACCGCACCAGGTACTCATTTCAGGCTGAGTCGACCCAGGGGAGGCCCAGGACCGGTTCAAATAATAGTCAGCGGTGTTGGCCGTGAGCGGGAATCGAACTCGGGTCGCCGGGTTTGTAGCGCGGCGCGCTAACCGCTACACCACCGCTCCCCACAATCAGGCCAAGACAAAGACAAAGATCCCCCGTCTAGCCTGTAACAGACTGCCGAGGCAAGTGCTGTTAGTGAGCACCTATGAAGGCTGGCACGGCACACGAGGGGGTGGGTGGCCAGCACCACGCCCGACCGCCTTTGTCTCCCCAGTGGCGATGTTACACACCGCACCAGGTACTCATTTGAGGTTGAGTCGACCTAGGGGAGGCCCAGCACCCATCCTTATAATCGTCACCGGTATTGGCCGTGAACGAGAATCGAACTCGGGTCTCTGCCGGGTCCGTAGCGCTCACCGCCACCCCCACCACTGTTACACGTGCACACAAGACGCATGCATCACGCGGAGATCTTTGCAGAGCGCTGTGGCAAAGTGATTCTGGAGAGCGCCATGCGGACTGGCACGGCGCGCGAGCGGGCCGCGTCACCGACCACGAATCACCAACGGGTGCCGATTCAGAGGCCGTAGCTTCGCAAGCCCAAGCGGGGGGGGGGAGGGCTCATTTTGTGCTAACTAAAAGTCAGAGATCGGAAATTCGAGGGAGGGTTTGTTTTCCTTCGTTTGTTCACAAGTTCTCCGAGATGTTTTGCGGTGGATTTTTTTTTTTACTTGGAAGCAATTCCTCGTTGCCTCCGCGTAGCCGGCTGGGACACGCGAGTCCACTGCCAAAGTAAAATGCCTTTTTTTTTTTCAAATGCCGCGCAGAAAACGTCAAAACCTTTTCAGATCTGAGAATTTTTATTTTCCCCTTCCAATTTCACTGGTTGATTTTTAAAAATACCAGGTTGACTTCAATTTAAATTCATCTTTTTTTTTCATCTTAAAATTTGTTTTTTTGCGTGAAAAAAAATTCACCTTTAACCAGACGGGAGCCAACTTTTTTATGACTTCAATAACCACTCGCGTGAAATGTTCCTTCACGCTGGAGAAGAGCCGAAACGTCGAGCGCAGATTTGTCAGGATCAGAGATCCTTTGCAGTTAACATCGAGGGAGCAACACTTTCCCTACTCGTCGCACGACTGTCACAGCGATATTTCAGGCATCATCAGCGCTGGGATTTATCCAAATTTAAGTGCAGCATCTTTGTTGTTTTGTGTCGTCATTGGGTGACCGGGGCTGAGACTATCAACTCGCATCGCTTGAGACTCTAGCGGCTGCCCTCGATTCGAACCCAGGGTAGATCAGCTGTTCCGGCTTCGCACTCGACCTCTTGAGCCGCCTGGCTGCCTCGCCTCTGCTGGCGTGGGGGAATGGTGGCGCAGTGGTTGGCGAGCTCCGTGAAGAACCAGATGCCCCAAGCTCACGGCTAAAACATCAGTATCGAGCGATATTAAAACCAGTCCTGGGCCTCACCTAGGTCAGCAGGTGCTCGTGTATGATTAGTAGCCACTGCAGTGTGGAAGCATCAGCACTGGCGAGACAAAGGTGGCCCACTGCGCTACCACTTGCACGCGGCATCGGCCTTCGTAGTCGCACGCTAACAGCACTTACACGGGGGATCTTTGTGTCTGTGTGTATGTATGTTGAACTTCTTTTGCACCGCACGTAGCCAACCGTGCCAATCGGAGGTTGGCACGGTTAGTGTGTGAACGCAGGGAGCGGTAGCCTAGCGGTTAGCACGTCACAACTGCAATTCCGCTCACCTGGGTTGGATCCCTGACCGCGGCTATCATCGGCGGCGAGTGCCCTCTCAACCGCTCCTACCCACCCAGCCCACCCCGGGCTACGTAAGCGGGCGGCAGGGGACCGCGACGTCTGTGTTGCGTGCGTGCGTGCGGTTTGGGTCGCCCGCAGGCTGCTGGGGGTGGTGGCGCGGGTCTCCGGCTGCGTGCCCGCGGGCCTGCACGTGCGTCTGGCGAGCGACGGCGCGACCGTGGCGATGGACGCCGGGCGGCCGTCGGCGCTGCCGGCGGGCCTGGCCGGCGTGGTGCCGTCGGCGCGGCTGCTCGTCGCCGTGGGGGTGGTGTCGCTCCTCTACTCCCTCTGCGCCACCGTCGCCACCATCTTCTACCAGCGCAACTACCTGCGCAACAACCGCGGCCCCAAGATCGTACGTGCCCGCGTGCGCACGTGACCACGCGGCCGGAAATTGATTTAAAGCCTCGGTGCCAAATATTGCCTAAGCTCTGCCGTCCTCGATATGTATTAAGATATTTTCAGTCAATTAATGAGGGATACGAAGGCCAAATTGTGTATTGTATGGTGGTGCAATGTAACCTAAAAAAAACACAATCGTGAACCGTAATATCGATCGCGAAAATCTACGCGTTAACTTGTAAATGTGAAGAAAAACTATTAAAATGTTGGGCACGTAGCTGGGAGCGATGACACGAAGTGATGCTGAGGCTTTTATGACCAAATTAGCTCGGGGATTTATCGTGGTGTTCCAGTCTTGCATTTCAGCTGTTATTAAGCAGCGAATATTCTTGGCAGTGGCCCTCAATATCCAAGGCCTCGGGCTGCTGCCTATAAAGTCCCAGCGCTCACCCAGCCCTGGAAATCAAATTAGCATTTTGAACTACAACACACTTTGATCTGCACCGCACTCAACTTTGTTCAAACCCCCATTTTAAATAGTTTTCTTCTGCATATTAAACGTGCAACGTGGTCTCCTTCTTTCGTGCAGCCCATGGAGAGCAACTGAGATATTCAGTCGCAAGTCATTTAGCCATTCAATTGCTTTGTCTGAGAGTAGGTGAATGGCAGAATCACCGATCCACCAATAAACACCCTCAATCCATCCACTCCCTCACCCACCCTATAAGGGTAAACGGATGATATTTCTTAATTCACGTTAAATGCGTATCGCACATTTTAATTCAATATATACATACTTTTCGGTATACACATCTTGGCAAGCAATCATCCAAATCTGACATAACCGCGGGCGTGTAGTGCCACATCTACGCACGTATACGTACAAGTGGGACGTCAAGCGATCGGTGTTGACAGAGGCTTAAATGCCGTTACCAGATTTGACACAGACTGCATTATTTAATGCGCGCTGGCACTGACGCTTAGAGGCACACAACTCCGATGACAGCGCGCGAGAGAGACGGTGAGAGGATGCGACGGAGAGAACAACACGGCCACTGACGCGCACACACAGACACATCCGCAGGCAGCGCGAATGCGAAGGCAAAGGTCCACCCGCATCGCCGTGAACACACTGTTCGGGGCAAGTGCTGTCAGCGAGTAGCGAGCAGCGCCTATGAAGGCCGGCACGGCACACGAGGGGGCGAGTGGCCAGCACCACGCCCGGCCGCCTTTGTCCCACCAGCGGCGATGTCCACACGCGGCACTCAGCAGGCAGAGTCGGTGGCGAGCGTCGGTGTTTGTGCTTGCAACTCGAAGCGCACCCGTGACAGCGACCGGACACGTCTCTGGGAAGGGGAAAAACAAAGAGCTTCATGGCTCATCGGATTCCTCCGGGACAAATAAATCTTCTTAACATTCCGATTTGTGAGCCGCACGGCCGCGTTAACTCCCCGCTCCCCGCTCCCCCCCCGCTCCCCGCTCCCCGCTCCCCCCGCTCCCCGCTCCCCGCTCCCCCCCGCTCCCCCCCGCTCCCGCTCCCCGCTCCCCCCCGCTCCCCGCTCCTCGCTCCCCGCTCCCCCCCGCTCCCCGCTCCCCGCCCCCCCCCGCTCCCCGCTCCCCGCTCCCCGCTCCCCCCCGCTCCCCGTTCCCCCCCCGCTCCCCGCTCCCCGCTCCCCCCCGCTCCCCGTCCCCAGCTCCCCGCTCCCCCCCCGCTCCCCGCTCCCCGCTCCTCCCCCGCTCCCGCTCCCCGCTCCCCGCTCCCCCCGCTCCCCGCTCCCCGCTCCCCGCGTCCCCCGCTCCCCGCTCCCCCCCCTCCCGCTCCCCGCTCCCCCCCCCCCGCTCCCGCTCCCCGCTCCCCCCCGCTCCCCGCTCCCCGCTCCCCGCTCCCCCACCGCTCCCCGCTCCCCGCTCCCCCCGCTCCCCCCCGCTCCCCGCTCCCAGCTCCCGCTCCCCGCTCCCCGCTCCCCCCGCTCCCCGCTCCCCGCTCCCCGCTCCCCGCTCCCCGCTCCCCCCGCAGGAACGTGTCCGTGTCGCTGGTGCTCTCCCTGCTCTGGCTCCTCGCCTCGTGCCTGTGGGCCGCCAGCCTGGCTGAGCTGCGCGCCTCCCTGCAGCCGGCACACATCGGGGCGCTGGTGCCCGCGTGCCGCGCCGCCGCCGCCGCCGCGGCCGCCGCGGCCGGGAGGGGACCCCCGAGGCGGCCGCTCTCCCCCAGGCCCTGCCGGCGGGGATGGCGGCGGCGAGGGGGGCAGGAGGAGGGGGAGGAGGGGGAGGCGTGGGGCGCTCGCGGTGCGAGTGGAGGTCGGCGCCGACGCTCTCCTCCTCGTGGTGGCGGCGGTGAGTCGGGCAACGCGGCGATTCCTCCTCAGGGGGGGCCCGGCCCCTCTCTCTCTCTCTCCGCCCCCCCCCCTTCTCTTTCTCCGTGCCGCCAGCGGCCCGGGCGGGGCTCGTTTGACCGCGGTTTGGTGGGGGCAGCTGGGGTCGGGCTGGAGGCAGGGGGGAGCATGGACGTAGAAGCAAAGAAGTACAATACAAACGCTAGATTTGGCTGTACTGCTCTCCACTTGTTAAAACCCCTCCTCAAAATTCGCTAAATTTCTCTTTTGGGTTTCAAAGTCGCTCCGCTACTTTTTAGTTTGTCCTCCCATTGGCCAACGTTTTATTTGTTTATAGTGGTGAACAGTACTTTATAAATGCTATAAATTATTATCACAATTACTGCCCACCACATAGCCCCGTAAGGCCTGTGACTCCTGGACATCTGTGAAAAAGAGCTTCACAGCTCATCGGATTCCTCAGAGATAAATAAACATTCTGAATAAAATAAAGATTGAGGCGACCTGCTTTGTCCATGGCGTTCACCCATCCAAGCACTACGCGAGGCTTTAAGTCCAGAAGAATCATAATCAATTTAGTAATAGTAGTAGGTTTTTACCCTTTCAACTGGTACACAACTGACACCTTTATACAAGGCATCATGTTTGCAACAACCACAACACAAGCAGTCAAAATGCAAAAAAAAAGAAACAACTCTGATAATGGTAATGATATGCACTGTCCTTGAAGTTGATTGGTCCACACCCGAGACAGCTTTTCTTAGAGCCTAGTCTCCATTGGTGTTGGACCAGATGACGCCAAAAGGCGTACAACTCAAAAACAGCGCACTATCAGAGTATTGAGGACTCGGGGTAAGCATTTAATACATTTATACTGAAGGAATCCAATAAGCTATATGAAGCTGTTTTTTTACAGACAGTCCTCTTGGCCTGTAAGATTCCCGATGAGATCGGCAAATACGAGTCGTGGAGCTCCGGGCTTCGGGTGGCACCATCGTGACCACGTGGCGGAGACGCGGGAAGCGCCGCGCCGAGTCCATAACGAAACGCTTCCCCCGCCGCCGTCGCCCGCAGGTGTTCGGCTTCATCAACTGGCTGCTCTGGACGGGCAACGTGTGGTTCGTCTACAAGGAGACGGGCTGGCGCGCGCCGTCCCTGCGGCCCCTGCTGCGCCACGGCTCCGCGTTTCTGCGCCTCCGAGCCGGACCTCGCCGCGTCCACCCGGAGGGGCGACCGCGGCGGCGGCGGCGGAGCCGCGGCATCCTCGGCGATCGGCGACCGCGACTTCGAGCGGGCCGCCGGCGACCACGTGCTGATCGACCTGGGCGGGCAGCTGGGCACGAGCCCCAAGGCGCGGCTCCTGCAGCCGCAGGTGTCGTACCACGAGTACGACAACCCGTGCTACACGCACGGCGAGGACCCCCCGCTCGCGGAGGCCAGGGCGGCGGGTGACGGCGGCGGCGGCGGGCCCGGCGGAACGCAAGGGCGACGCGCGGATGATGCTGGCCGAGGAGGTGCAGGAGGTCCTGTACCGGCGGCTGGGCGTGGCGGCTCTGCCGGCAGAGACGGTCGCGACGCTCGCCTCGCTGTCGCCCTCCTCGGTCGTCCTGTCGTTCTTCTCGACGACTTTCTGGACGCCGGCGGCGGCGGGGGGGGAGGGCACGGGGGCGGCCGGGCTGGCGCAGGCCACCGGGCGCCCCCCGCGGGCTCGGGGCGCGCGCCTCTCAACGGGACACAGCTTCTCGGCCGACGACGAAGACGAAGACGACGAGGACGACGGCGGTGACGATGGCAAAGACATCGACGGCACGCAGCGCCCCAAGAAGGTGTACGTGAGCATCCCCAAGCTGGAGTGCCACGACGACGATGACGATGACGACGAAGACGTCGACGGGCACGGGAGCGGTGGCAGCGGCGGAAAACGCGCCCGACCGAAGATCGTCCACCCTAGCGCCGTCCGGAAGGCGGACGGCGCGGAGGAGGCGAGCAAACGCGATGCCGCTATCATCGACGACCTCATCAAGAAGGGCTACCTCATCGTGCAAAACGACGGGTGCGGCAAGAGCGGCGGCGACGACGACGATGGCGCGGGAGGTCGCCAAACCCGCCTGCGGAGACAGCACCCCATCGCCAAGAGGAAGTACGCGAGCGGCGGGAGCCAGAGGTCCGCGCTGGGCCGCCAGAGCCTGGACGCCGGCGGCAGCAGGTTCTACTGCGACGACGGCGACGGCGGCCTAGCCGACCCGCACGAAGCGCGGGCCAGGAAAATTCACGTGAGCGTGCAGCGGCGCCGCTCGACGGGCGCGCGCAGCCTCAACGACGTCGACTTCGACGACGAGGGCAGCCGGGAGGTCGGCTCCTACGGGGGCGACGCCGGGGGCGGCGTCAGCAGCGCCGAGGAGATCATGGTATCCTGCGGTTGGGCTCACAGGGCGGCGGCGGCGGCTCCGGCATCGGCGGTGGCGACGGCTCCGGCATCGGCGGTGGCGGCGGCTCCTGCATCGGTGCGGCGGTGGCGGCGTCGCGGTCGTGAAGGCGGTGCGGCCAGGCGTCTCCGACGCGGAGGTCCAGCGCGACTCTGTCTCGGCCGCGCTGGGCCGAGATGCCGCAGCTGCAACTCAACCGACACGCTCAGGGTGGACGCGGCCACGTGCGCGGGCTCGTCAGGCGGGTCCATGAGGCTCAAAAGCCCCGAGCGAGCCTGGGTGAGCGTCGGGCAAGCTCCGTGCTTCACCACCACGCTGCGGCCGGCGCCGGGACGGAGCGTTTTAAAGGCGAGGGCCGGCGGGGACGCCAGGGACGCCAGGGGCGAGGGTGGGGGCTGCGCAGCCGGGGAAGGTCGACAGACGGGGCGGGGAAGAGAGGGCGGCGCCGGCGCCGGCGCCGACGGCGGCGGCGTTGATAGGGGACGGTCGATGGACGGGAGAAGGAAAAAACAGCGTCGACGTCGTCGTCGACAGGGGGAGATCGATGGACGGCCGCGGTAAAGACAGCAGCGGTTGCAACGAAGTCAGGGGCGGTGACCAACTTGGCAACCGGCTGAACTTGAACAGGACGAGTGACTACATGTTCGAGAGACGCAACAGCACGAGCAGAATCTCGGCACGCAGCGAGGAGCAGGAACCTGATCGTGACGAACGGCGGCGGCGGCGGCGGACCGCGGAACGCCGCGTCCAGCGGCTACGCCACGTGGGCCACGGCGGGGCACGGCCGCGATAAGAACGTCGGCCAGCGCGGGTGACCAGAGGAACATGGCCAGCGGTGCGGTCACGTCGGCACGGCGTCGGCCACGGCGTCGGCCACGGCGTCGTCGTGGAGCAGGAGGGACTCGGACGAAACGACGGGACCGGCGCGGCGGAGATGCAGCCGCGAGCGCAGCCGCGAGCGCGGCCGCACCGCCGCCCCGCGGAGGAAGCGACGCAGCGCCACGGTGGAGGGGGCCCCGCGGCACGCCGAGGACGACGAAGCGGCACGGCCCGTCGGCCGAGAGGCGCGGGGGGAGGGGTCGACGGCGGCCACGGCTACGGCGACGGCGGCGGCGACGGCGGCGGAGAAGCAGTGGTGGTGGCGGCGGGCGGCGGCCGACGCGACGGAGACATGGGGGGTCGACACGCTGCTGCCCGACCCCGAGAGGTGGCGCCGGCACGGGTGGTGGCGCGGCGGGCCGAACGATGTCCAAAGCGAGCGGCACGGCGATGACAGCAGCGAGGGCGACAGCGACGACGATGGCGGCAGAGTCGGCAATGAACAATACGTGTACGCTGCCAAACGGAGGCCGTCCACCAGAATTGAGAATTTGTAAAGATGGCAACAACAACAACAACAACAAAAACACCGCGTGTACAGAGTTGAGTGTGCTGGCTTGTGTGGGTGCGATGTCAGGGGGCGGGGTCAGGATTTGCACATGAAACTCCCACGGTTCATTCGCTGCAAGTATGTTTTGTTTGAACACGTTTAAATACGCAAAGGAAGCGAGGCTGCGTGCATTCACCTCGCGTAACGACAGGGGTTACGTTACAGTGACCCTGTGGTTTGATTGTCAAAGCCTGGTTCAGATGAAGTCGAATGGTGCCATATTTCTGGACCGTTGCTTTTTCCAAATGTTATGCAAAATCCTTTTAAATTGCACACAACCCGCCTCACTTGTGTCGCTTTTGTTTTCACACTAAATGGAACCAGGCAGAAATGTAGGCGAGGTAATATTGCCTGCTCAGCGCATCAAACTAAAACAGTGTTAAGGTATTTAGGATAATCAAGTTTACACGAGGAAATGTGTCAAAAAGAAATAAGTTGGGCATGTTATTTACCTTAAATAATATTTACTCATCCAGTTGTCTAATTAAAACTCTCCACGACTTCATCCAATCACTACTATACTGTTGCTAGTACTCTACAACAACAAAAGTTTTGTATCCCCTTATTTTTTCCATTTTTTTTCCAATATAACGTAGCAACAAGGCTTTGAACATGTTTTTAAAGTGGCACAGCAGAACGTTTGCGACACAGCATGACAAAGAAACAACGTGCACGCAATGAATGCATGCGGTTTTTTATTCCCCTGCTTGCAAACGGGATGGCATCTTAATCCAACAGTAAAACAACAACAACAACAAGTTGTTATTATATTCTTTGGGTCTTTCGGTAAAGTCACGTAGATAGGTTCAAATAAAAATAACCAAAAACTACGACGTTTCGATCGCAACACAAGCGGTCCCCCCCCCCCCTTTTTCATGATGACGACCGCTTGTGTTGCGATCGAAACGTCGTAGTTTTTTTTATTTGAACCTATCTACGCGACTTTACCGAAAGACCCAAAGAATAGGAATTCCTGCAGTCACGAAAGCTTTAAGTCAAGATTTTAAGGTGTTATTACCTTAAACTAATGTCGATGACCTTTTGTTCGATCCAACAATCGACGGAAACACCGTTGTGACATGAAGTTGCACGCTGCTCTGCAAACTTTGTTGGAACCAAGCTTTGAAATGTGTTGCCCCCCCCCCCCCCATACGTAACACAACGTTCTGATTGGCTGGTCGTGGTCACGTGGTCAGCACGTGGCGATGCTAAATCCAACATGGCAAGGGAAAAAATGTCATGCATGTGGCACAAAGGCATTCTCTCTATTCTATGGAAATGTTCGATAAGAGAGGCAAATAATATATGTGATGATAAGCAACTTACGTAGCTTAGTGAATCATAGTAATCGTATTTATTTATCGTAAATGCCTGCTTGCAGCCACGCCACCTGCAGAATCACCCAACGGCAGTCAAAAGGCAATCACGCGATCCAAATCACGTGCACCCTATTGGCAGAGACATGTCACGTGGCTGAGTGGCCGAGTGATCGAGTGGGCGTGGCTATGTAAAAGTAGGTGGGGCCGAAAGAGGGGAAGGTGGGGACTTCCAGCTCACCGCGTGTCCATGTTGAGCCTCCCAGAAATGGTGTCTCTTTACATTAACCCTTTCGCATTCCGAGACATCTGCAAATTGCAGGGTGGGTGGTGGTATCCCGTTCACCGCTGAATCCCGTAACGCGTAAGCGGCTCAGCGTTCATTGTATTTGTAGGGGCGTAGCGCCCTTGGAAGAACAATTGATGACGTACACATACGTATGTTAGCGGAACGGGAAAGGGTTAAGCATCACCCTTGTAACCGAGGGCAGTGGCATCGCATGCATCCCTCATGCGCTGTTGTCATGTTGTTGTCCTGCGTGACGTACAAGGCTCACAATTGGACGGTTTGCGAATTCAATTTCCGATCAGGGGGTGACTCGGCCCATTGTCCTTTAGATCCAACACCTTACGCAATGACTGGTGGGACGTCGATGGAGGCTGTCCTATGGACATTCTGGCTACCCGCCATAGGAATGTGTGCCGGATCAATATTCCTAGTAGAGTTTAGTTAGCATGGAAGTTGAATGTATACTACTACGACTCGCAAATTGGCAGATAATGCACGTGCATCGGGGCAGGCTTAGGCACTCGCTGTGGGTTATAAAAGCTAATCGCAAATGTTTTATGCAGGGACATCGTAACAGGGATGCGACACAGGATGCCATTACCATTGAGATTTAAAAGAAAAGAATAAAAAAAGTAGTCCTCCCTGTTGTCAGCCACACTGTGTTGCAACAACTTTATTAAAAGTTTGTATCCGCCTGGCGTTTCCGCGGGAATTAGCGTGCCACTAAGTCTTGACCTGCTGTTGCCCATCTGCTCGCCTGGGTATGAGCAATTTCCCTCATTTGAAAAGAATGGGGCTTAGTGGACACTTTAGGCATGCTGCTAATACTTGATAGCTGATAAAAAAAAATGCCCTTTTGAATTTAATTTAAAGTCCAAAGTAAAGACGCAGACACTAATTGTTTTGTGAGCTGAATTCATAATATCCACTCCAAAAAAAAGATTGCCTTCCCTCGCCTCTGCCCTCCCAGCAGTATGAATAGGTAGTCTGCAGTCAGTTGATCGGCAGGTCGGTATGGTGGGGCAAAGTGTGTGTATTTTCACCTCTACCAAGATTATCGCTTTGTGCAAAGATATCCATCGTCATCCTGTGGCAAAAAACTGGCACTAATCATAAAAAAAACTGTAGAATACTTCACAAGTGGCCCAGGACTCGATAAAGATCTAAGCAGGCTCCGCTTTGAGTTAAGGATTGCAAATCTAACTAAAACATTCTTGCGGCCAATGCATTCTGGAGTAGTTGTACAGACACGCCGGGCAATATGGCCGTAATGAAAGATAAAAACCACTGCCATTAATCAGGTGAAGTGCTTGTAAATTTTATTGTTTTTGGCCAATAATTAGTATCTACGTTGGTTTAAAGATTACTAAAAAAAAAAGAAATGTAGTGTTTGTGTTTGATTACCATGGTCAGTAATTGGTTATTAATGATATCTGTTGATTACTTGAGATAAACGCATGCAGCTTTCACCAGTGATTGGCTAAATTTAATGTTTGATTTTTTGAAAGGTAATAATTATCATTGCAGGCACTTTGCCTGCTCTCCCTCCCCCAACTGTGATTTGTGCATGGCTGTTTGTGCTTTGAATTTGAAAATAAAAGACGGGCGACTGGGAGGTGTCTTGGTGGCTCGGGGCTCACGATGGCCGTGTCAGCGCGCACAGCCGATAGATCGTGAGCTCAATTTCATACCGCCACATGTCTCAAGCCGGTTAGCAATGACCACACTTAACAATAATCCTGTAATTTGATTATTTTTTGTTGTTGCTAATTTGGCACGGTTCTTTTCGGTTGATTGCCATGCGACAAACGGAATATTATGCAGGGGGGGGGTTAAGGGTGCCCTGGCCAGTGTGGATAAGAGCCCCATGAGTGGATTCAGAAGTAATTCTGTAGCATCTACTTCCAGGGGGAGAGTTTCTGACACGGGGAACAACAGTTCGGTGCACCGCTTGCCCGTGAGAGTTCTGAATTTTAAAAAATGACGTTGCCTCGGATCGTAACGTTTTTGCCGATAAAAAACAATTGTTATAAATAAATAATAAACTGATGATGGAGATGGGTGAACGGCTCAGGGGACTCATAATGACCGTGTCAGAGCACCGAGCAAGTGCCCGCTGTAGATCCTTTCAAATCCCACGCTCCCATCTGTGATTAAACCAGTTCAAGTGTAGCCGGTTTGATGACGGTCTTAGCCCAGTTATCAATGACTGCTTTAAAAAAAACCGTCATTAAAATAAGTAAACCATTGATTTTGTGCCCGTATTGGTTAAGACCGTTTATGATGATTTATTTACGAGCTGGGGAGCAGAGCAAATTGCGGGCTACAGGGAATGCCATCTAGCGGCTGGGTAACCATAGAGGCCCCTCGAAGAGAGTCGGTGAATGCCCTGACACGATGCGTGGTGACATAATGAGGCTCTGCTCCCTACAGAGGGGGGTCTGGATTGGATCTTAAGTTCGTTTCTAAAATTGTTTTTTTTTGTGTTTTTTTTTTGTTTATCAAAGAAAAAGCCTCGCTGAATCTCAGGACTCTTTTATTTCTGCAGGAGAGTCCTTCGTCGGAATATTTGGGCAAAGTTCCATTGGCGCGCACGTTTCATTTGCGTGCGAGGAAACCGAGCAGAGAAACCCGTAACACGTCCTCAGAGCAAACGAACGAATACGTCGCGGTCACTCCAGCAACCTGCCATTGCTGTACGGCCATCTCATGCTCGCGCAAGGCTGATAGTCTCGCTGGATGAGCCACCAGCCCTGCGTGATTGCATCCATTGTTGTCAGTACGTCCAGAAAAGAGACATCAGGCGTGGCCTGGGGGAAAAAAACAACTTGATAACCCACGAATACAGTCCTCGTTTAACGCGGTAAATGCGTTCCTGAAAAGCGCCGCGTGTTACAATGTGCCACTACGCACACATGGTGAGCTGGCGGGACAAATAAATGAGGGGAAACACCGTCGCGTTGCTGTATCATTCCGCGTACTGCACCGCACCGCTCAGTCGCCCAGCTCAAGAAAGTAGTTCGTCATTGTCCGCTCAGAAACCGCGTTATAACGGAGCGCACGTTCCACCTCATTACGTTGCACTCACTCCGCGTTAAAACAGTGCGCGCATCCGCGTTGTGCGAAAGTATTCCCTGATGGAAGAACCGCGTTGCAACGACAACCCGTATAGTGTGGACACCACGCGTTAAGCGAGGACTTACCGTGTACATGGACCTGACGACCCACGTGTTTTAAGATCAGCCCGTGGCGAGAGTCGCGAGACGCATTAGTTTCGCGATGTTGCACTGCCAGTGGTGCACAAGCAATGGTTCTTCATAACATTACTAATCAATAATAGCACATGTTCATAGTACATACACCCTTGTGTGCTATGAATAAGTGATATCATGGGCCATGGCCTGAAATGTCACGTGATATATTTTTCAATTACGCCAATGTGTTAATGAGGAATGTGCAGAGTTTTTTTTCATTAGAACACTTTAACAACTATCCACTTTGCAAGGGGGGTTTTTCTTCATTAAATTATCTTCCCACACTTGGCCGCAAAACACTCATTTTAATATTTCACTTGATTCATCCACTTAATCTCTCCTATGCAGCAAAAGTCTACATTCTGCAGAATAACTTATACGGGTTATGAATATCTATATATTTTTCCCAGGAGTGTTCTTGCTCTGTATATTAATTGAGTGATGGCCAATGCCAATGGGACCCAGAATCAAATATCTAGAAATTAAAATATGAATCCAGGAAAAGTTTACTGAGTCTCAAAACTATTCAGGAGGGTGCTGCGTGGGGCTGTTGACCCATCCATTCAGAACGATTTGGCTTGTGGGAATAAACTACGGTACCTGGAGACAATCCACCTACTACTAGGGTACAATACTCAAAGAAGCTCCGCACAGACGAATTCAAGAATCCGCTCTGTGTACTGCCACGGTGGCGAGACGTCCACTCCCCTAGCCTGCGTGTTCTCTCTGCCCGTGGTCGCGTGAGAATTTATCTGGGTCCATCCACACGTAGGAAGGTGCGTGCAGAGCAGTGGTGCTTCACCTGGAGTGCACGCTGCACCCTCTGGAGGTGCGGGGTGCCCTTTCTGGGGGTGCCGAGACGTGGCCAGATTTTTGTTCGAGGTAAATCATCGAAAACACAAATTAAGCACGGGCACGAAAGTACAACTATTTTGATTAATGAACCCCGTGTATTTGTTAACGTTGTAACAAATGTAACGATTGAGGACCAAACGGGGTGCAAGGTTGCTACAGTAAAGGTTAAGAGCCACTGGTTTAGAGTATTTGGCTGCTATAAATGTCCACGTGATGAGTCACTTCGTTGAGCTATCATTGTGGCCAGGTCGTTTCTGAGCACGAGCCATATAGCTCATGGGCCTTACCTGGTTGATTAAAAATAGTTTAGATCTCCTGACCACCACCCACATCGAGTGGGTTTGGTAGTTTCACGAATTAGCACGATTCCCCAACTCCTGATTCCAAAGTGCAGCATAGGTGCGCCTGAAGGGGCTCTGGCCAAGTGTTTTGGGACCAACTCTTGAATGTCGAACCTGCTACCGCATTCTCCAGATTAGTTTGCACCCCCCTCCCCCAACCCCCCCCCCCCAAATATTTCAAATCAAACAGTTGGGGCTGCGTTTCACAATCCGATGTGTGCGTGCGCACTGACAGATTTGTAAAGCTCTGTTGACACCGGGAACGAGTGTGTTTTTGGCTACGTCTTACAATCCAGAGAATGCGGTACGTGTACGCAAGGCCAGCTGAGTGGAGTGGAGACCTCACCACAGCAGCGACGATAATTAGACCCTGGGTAATCATCGTCTCCCCCGGGGTAGTGGGACCCTGGGTAATCATAGCGTCACCAAAGACAAGATGGGTCTCCAGTAGTGACGGTAACTCCGCAGACACTGGTGAGAAGGATTAGCTACTGCTCAGCGCCGCTACCAGCCAAACAACCGCTTTTCCGATAGGTCGCGGGTACAACCGAATGAGAAATTGATGAGTTTCTTGTTGAAATTGTGGTCTTAAAAAAATGTAAACGTGCAATGCTGTAGTAGCGATTAAGACGATGTTGCACAGTCGTTGTACCAGTGTGCGTTCAGCTCGGTGTGAATTTCCCATACGGCAACTGAACCTCGTGGCAACGAAAATCGCGGATTTCAAGCGCTCAGAAAGTCGGAAATGTCTGCGATGGATTTGTGTCATGATTAAAAAACTATTAAAAAAACTGTGATCGGTGTCTCTGTCTTCTCTGTCGTTTAACTCTACAGCGGCGATTCTAATGACTCAGGAAAAGCCTCACTGGGTCTCAATTGCTTGTTTGTTTTAAAAACACGTATTGTGTTGGACTTCTTTCGCACCGTACGTATGCAGCACAGCCGTGCTCTTCGAGAGGTGCGGGGGGAAGGGCAACAAACTCAAATTCAAGAAGCAGCTCTGAAGAAATTCGTTTTCAAATCTAGATTTAAAAGTACATCGCTGCAGTGGCGTCGCGATATAGAAGGAAGAGCGTTCCAGACGGCCGCAGAAGCGCATCCGAAAGCGCCACGCGATGCAGTGGCCGTCTTTGTTCGATGGCCAGCAGCCAAAAGCCGCTGCTGCGAGGATGAGCGGAGAACGCGTGGTGATGGTTCATGCTCTGTGCTCGTGGAGAAAACCCGCGCAAACAAGTGGATAAGCCTCAAACGTCATGCAGCAACGTGCTTGGTTTAGTGCTGTACCTCGGGGTGGTGTTGGCGATGGTTATGGCAATGGTGATGATATTTATCGGGTAGTTTTGGCAATGGTGAAGCTGGTGATGCCTGTGCTGCAAAGGTAAGCCACTGCATGAATCATCACATTGCATAACTCATCCTGATTTCTATTCAATTGTAACGCAAGGCATACGGCAACCTACAGCACCAATACGCATTGCATTCAACCAAGTGGAAGACTCATTCATCCGTGTTTAAATCCGGCTCTGCAGTCTCGCCAGCCGAGGGTTTTATCCTGGCCACGGTGTGCATGTGTACAGCTCTTTGGTCAGTCCGTTGCGAGCTGAGGGCCTCCAGGTGTTGTCGCGGTTGGGGGCTTTTTCACGACCGTTCTACGCCGCACCGGTCAGTGCAGGCGGAAGGTGGGGAGAGCAGAGACCTTTGCCGGGTTAAGCGAGTGCGGGGCCTGCAGCATATTTATAAAGGGGCCATACTTTTTTTTTAAACACATAAATATGAAACACACTTTTTTTACTTGCATAGAAAAGCAACTGTATTTGTTCATTTGATATACAGCCAGATAATACGACAGATCGCTAACCTTAAACACCCAGTCGTTCATGAAAGTTGAAGGCAGTATAGTACTATAGTAATTGAGCAAGTGCAGAATCACTGAACCGGAATTTATAACTTGAAAGCATTTAGCGCGGGGCCCTTGAAAGTGCGGGGCCCGTAGCAACATGTGTAGCTACTTTTGCTACCGGGATAATCAGACACTGGCATAGACGTGGGCGCACATAAGTATGGTACGACAATCGATTTTACCGCACTGCCCACTGTGTGCCTCCTCTGCCTATAACGCCGGGTCATGCGTACTACCTGTCAGCTTTTAACACCCCCATCAAAGCACACTCCAGCCTCAAGCTTGCTTAGCTTTCGGAGAGCCGACGATATCCGACGCGGGTGATTTGGTCAAAGGCAAATCTTGGTACTGTATTTTAAAATATACATTTATATTTTTCCTGTCGCTTACTTGTAAAGAGAGGCCGGTTTACTGTGCGGCAATATTGCTTTTCCGTCCTCCTTGTTACGTCGTAGATATACTGGGGGCTGCATAGCAATTAGCTTGTAAAATTTTAATATATATCCGTGGTGTTGGCTCTTATGATTTCTAAATTAATAAAACCGTATTCTGCAATTATAAAACATATTTTTCCCCCATTGTATGTTAAAGGAAACGGGGATGCGTCTTATAATCCAATATATCTGTGTGTGCGTAACAGACACTGGTCACCAGTTCGTGGTGTATATTACTATCTGGAGCGTCTTATCATCAACGTGGGTGTTTTTTTCTTTAAAAAAAAAAAAGACAGTTCTTAAAAATTGTGCCTTGAAGTGGGAGTTTCATGGCTCCAACCTTGGAAGGTCATTTTGCAAGATTGTAGTCTCAAATTCAGCGCAAAAAAGTGGGGTTGAATCAATAGGTCAGGAGGAGAAAGTTGGCCGCAATCGAGGCTAGCATTCAAAATAAGAAACAAAAAATCAAGCTGTCATTCATTCACTCACTCATCGATCATCACCGTGAGTTTTGGCCTCGTGGCGGTTTGTCAAATAGTAAATCATTTATGGCACAGTGGCCTATCGGACCACCTCTGTCCACCCAGCAGTTTAAATGGGTGCATCACGGGCGATCAGCGGGCCGCACGTGGTGAGATGAAGTGTAGGTACTCTCATCTCTTCCATGATTTCTGACCAGCACGGAATTAGGCTGAGCACCCTCACGAGGGGGCTCTCCAGAGCTCCCTGCAGTGGAGGATAATCTGCCACCGTTGGCACGAGCAAGCTATTGCAGGGCTGCGCTTTTACCTTTAGGCCACGAGGCAAAACCTCAACGCTTTTGCGGCGTGAATATATTATTTCATGCCAAGTATGTACATAATAGAGGTTTTTTGGGTTAGATCGCGCAAATTATGTGTCGTTAAACCCGCCACCACCCGACAGAGCAAATTAGCAAGGTTCGTCACGTAAACCTAAACATGCCAATGCATTGCTAGCTCAGCACACCGGTGTGTTGGAGAGTAAACCCACAACATCTACAATTCGAGTTCTTCTAGCTACGACGTAAAGTATGCCGTAGCGAAGTTTCCCATACGGAGGAAGGTGGCACAAGTGCCTTCGCGCGCCACGCGTCGAGCCCAAGGTAACCCGAGTCCGAATCCACGTCACACTGAATGCCAGCGATGAGTGATAATCCCAACCATTTCTGGGCACACCCCCTTCACTAACCAAGTAATTGGTTAACCCCCTCCCCCATGAGTGACAAGGCACTAGGAGGCCTTCATTCAACAGTGGGTTGACAAATAGCTGAAATAAATTGTGTAGAATTTTGACTTTAAAAGTTCGTGACTGCAGGAATTCATAAGTTTGAGTTCACTGGTTAGGTGTTCATGGTCGAAGATACATTGAGCTCTATGGTGTAGCGTTTTGATGAGGGAATTATCCTAATCAAAAAGACCAGATGGCCATGCTCAATGAACCATTATGTCGACAGGAAAGTAACCCATACTGACGACTACCTAAAACCTGATTCTCACCACCATCCGTCCCAGAAAAATTCCCTCATGAAAACGCTACACCTTAGAGCTCAATGTATCTCCGGCCATGAAACACCTGACCAGTGAACTCAAATACGTACACCAGGCTCTCAAGGCGAATGGATATTCTGACTACACAATCCGCAAAGCCCATCACCCCAACCGTGAGGAAGGAGCCATCTGAGGATCCAATCAAACCTCAC
>NW_026891586.1:0-11754 GCF_015708825.2 Lethenteron reissneri
ACTCATCCACTTACCCACCCACTCAAGCCTGTACACCAGGCGAGGTAGTTAACATCTCAACATCGAACCCACGACCTCCTGTACACCAGGCGAGGTAGTTAACATCTCAGCATCGAACCCACGACCTCCTGTACACCAGGCGAGGTAGTCAACATCTCAGCATCGAACCCACGACCTCCTGTACACCAGGCGAGGTAGTCAACATCTCAGCATCGAACCCACGACCTCCTGTACACCAGGCGAGGTAGTCAACATCTCAGCATCGAACCCACGACCTCCTGTACACCAGGCGAGGTAGTCAACATCTCAGCATCGAACCCACGACCTCCTGTACACCAGGCGAGGTAGTCAACATCTCAGCATCGAACCCACGACCTCCTGTACACCAGGCGAGGTAGTCAACATCTCAACATCGAACCCACGACCTCCTGTGCACAAGGCGAGGTAGTCAACATCTCAGCATCGAACCCACGACCTCCTGTAGACCAGGCGAGGTAGTTAACATCTCAGCATCGAACCCACGACCTCCTGTACACCAGGCGAGGTAGTCAACATCTACCACGACCTCCTGTACACCAGGCGAGGTAGCCAACATCTCAGCATCGAACCCACGACCTCCTGTATACCAGGCGAGGTAGTTAACATCTCAGCATCGAACCCACGACCTCCTGTACACCAGGCGAGGTAGTCAACATCTCATCAGCGTTGGGATCGAACCCACGACCTCCTGTAGACCAGGCGAGGTAGTTAACATCTCAGCATCGAACCCACGACCTCCTGTACACCAGGCGAGGTAGTCAACATCTACCACGACCTCCTGTACACCAGGCGAGGTAGCCAACATCTCAGCATCGAACCCACGACCTCCTGTAGACCAGGCGAGGTAGTTAACATCGAACCCACGACCTCCTGTACACCAGGCGAGGTAGTCAACATCTACCACGACCTCCTGTACACCAGGCGAGGTAGTCAACATCTCAGCATCGAACCCACGACCTCCTGTACACCAGGCGAGGTAGTTAACATCTCCCGAGGCATGGTGGTGCCCAAGCACTGGGACGAGGGGCTTAGCAGACCTGTCAGGCAAACAAGAAGAGGTGTTCATCTCTGGCGGGAGCAACACACGAGGCTACGTGTGGGTTAGGGGGCATCGTGGTGATGGTGGTGGTGATGGTGGTGGTGATGGTGGTGGTGATGATGGTGGTGATGATGGTGGCGATGGTGGTGATGATGGTGATGGTGGTGATGGTGGTGATGATGGTGGTGATGGTGGTGGTGATGGTGGTGGTGATGGTGGTGGTGATGATGGTGGCGATGGTGGTGGTGATGGTGGTGGTGATGATGGTGGCGATGGTGGTGGTGATGGTGGTGGTGATGATGGTGGCGATGGTGGTGGTGATGGTGGTGGTGATGGTGATGATGGTGGTGGTGATGGTGGTGGTGATGATGATGGTGGTGATGATGGTGGTGGTGATGGTGGTGGCGATGTCGGTGGTGATGATGGTGGCGATGGTGGTGGTGATGGTGGTGGTGATGGTGATGATGGTGGTGGTGATGGTGGTGGCGATGATGATGATGGTGATGATGGTGGTGGTGATGGTGGTGGCGATGTCGGTGGTGATGATGGTGGCGATGGTGGTGGTGATGGTGGTGGTGATGATGGTGGCGATGGTGGTGGTGATGGTGGTGGTGATGATGGTGGCGATGGTGGTGGTGATGGTGGTGGTGATGGTGATGATGGTGGTGGTGATGGTGGTGGCGATGATGATGGTGGTGATGATGGTGATGATGGTGATGATGGTGGTGGTGATGGTGGTGGCGATGTCGGTGGTGATGATGGTGACGATGGTGATGATGGTGGCGATGGTGGCGATGGTGGGGATGGAGGAGGAGGCAGTGGTGGCGGTGGCGGTGTGCTGAGTCCGTTAGGGATGGGCGGTGGACGGGTGGTGGGGTGGGTCGGTGGTGAGGCTACCTGCCCACCCACCCACCCACCCACTCACCCAGCCACCCACTCACCCACCCACCCACTCACCCACCCACTCACCCAGCCACCCACTCACCCACCCACCCACTCACCCACCCGCGTCATACTCGTCTAGTGAGCACTGCTGCTGCTGCTCACCGCGAATGTGTTTGTCTCTATCGACAGGGAGTGGAGCGTCGCTCATTTGCGGC
The DNA here is from genome assembly GCF_015708825.2 of Lethenteron reissneri. Classification (NCBI taxonomy): domain Eukaryota; kingdom Metazoa; phylum Chordata; class Hyperoartia; order Petromyzontiformes; family Petromyzontidae; genus Lethenteron; species Lethenteron reissneri. Next base: position 2,179 of record NW_026891586.1, read on the forward strand.
GCCATCAGCCAGAAACGGGACACCGCTGGCAACCGGCCTAGACATGGGGGCGGGAAGGGGGGGGGAGCAGACGTAAAACATCTACTCAAAGTACCCTGGTGTACAGGAGGTCGTGGGTTCGATCCCGACGCTGATGAGATGTTAACTACCTCGCCTGGTGTACAGGAGGTCGTGGGTTCGATCCCGACGCTGATGAGATGTTAACTACCTCGCCTGGTGTACAGGAGGCCGTGGGTTCAATCCCAGACTCTGACACCTTGGTGGTTAGGGAGATGTTAACTACCTCGCCTGGTGTACAGGAGGTCGTGGGTTCGATCCCGACGCTGATGAGATGTTAACTACCTCGCCTGGTGTACAGGAGGTCGTGGGTTCGATCCCGACGCTGATGAGATGTTAACTACCTCGCCTGGTGTACAGGAGGCCGTGGGTTCAATCCCAGACTCTGACACCTTGGTGGTTAGGGAGATGTTAACTACCTCGCCTGGTGTACAGGAGGTCGTGGGTTCGATCCCGAAGCTGATGAGATGTTAACTACCTCGCCTGGTGTACAGGAGGCCGTGGGTTCAATCCCAGACTCTGACACCTTGGTGGTTAGGGAGATGTTAACTACCTCACCTGGTATACAGGAGGTCGTGGGTTCGATGTTGAGATGTTAACTACCACGCCTGGTGTACAGGAGGTCGTGGGTTCGATCCCGACCCTGGTGAGATGTTAACTACCTCGCCTGGTGTACAGGAGGTCGTGGGATCGATCCCAACGCTGATGAGATGTTGACTACCTCGCCTGGTATACAGGAGGTCGTGGGTTCGATCCCAGACCCTGACGCCATGGTGGTTAGGGAGATGTTAACTACCTCGCCTGGTACACAGGAGGTCGTGAGTTCGATCCCAACGCTGATGAGATGTTAACTACCTCGCCTGGTGTACAGGAGGTCGTGGGTTCGATCCCAACGCTGATGAGATGTTAACTACCTCGCCTGGTATACAGGAGGTCGTGGGTTCGATCACCCACACACACACTCACTCACCCTCCTACTCACTGACCCACTCACCCACCCACCCAATCACTGACCCACTCACCTACTCACTAACCCACTCACCCACACTCACTCACCCACCTACTCATTAACCCACTCACCCACACACACACTCACTCTCCCAACTACTCACTAACCCACTCACCCACACACACACTCACCCAACTACTCACTGACCCATTCACCCACACACACACTCACTCACCCACCTACTCACTGACCCATTCACCCACACACACACACACTCACCCAACTACTCACTGACCCATTCACCCACACACACACTCACTCACCCAACTACTCACTGACCCATTCACCCACACACACACTCACTCACCCAACTACTCACTGACCCATTCACCCACACACACACACACTCACCCAACTACTCACTGACCCATTCACCCACACACACACTCACTCACCCACCTACTCACTGACCCACTCACCCACACCCACTCACTCACCCACCTACTCACTCACCCACCCACACACACACTCACTCATCCACCTACTCACTGACCCACTCACCCACCCACCCAATCACTGACCCACTCACCCACCCACCCACGGACTCACCCACCTACTCACTAACTCACTCACCTACTCACTAACTGACTCACTCACTCACCTACTCACTGACCCACCCACCCAATCACTGACCCACTCACCCACTCACCCACCCACCCACGGACTCACCCACCTACTCACTAACTCACTCACCTACTCACTAATCCACTCACTCACCCACACACTCACCCACCTACTCACTGACCCACCCACCCACAGACTCACTCACCTACTCACTCACCCACTCACTCACACACCTATACACTCACCCACACGTACACTCACCCACCTACTCACTCACTCACTCACCCACTCACTCACACACCTACTCACTCACCCACTCACTCACACACCTATACACTCACCCACACGTACACTCACCCACCTACTCACTCACTCACCCACTTACTCACACACCTATACACTCACCCACACACTCACCCACCTACTCACTAACCCACTCACCCACACATACACTCACCCAACTACTCACTGACCCACTCACCTACTCACCCATTCACCTACCAGCTCATTTTCCCACTCACCAATTCATTCAAAGACAAAGATCCCCCGTGTAGCCTCTAACAGACTGCTGGGGCAAGTGCTGTTAGTAGTAGTGAGTAGCTACCTACAGAGACAAAGATCCCCCGTGTAGCCTCTAGCAGGCTGTAGGGGCAAGTGCTGTTAGTAGTAGCAAGTAGCTACCTACACAGACAAAGCTCCCCCGTGTAGCCTCTAACAGCCAGCTGGGGCAAGTGCTCTTCGTAGTAGCTACCTACACAGACAAAGCTCCCCCGTGTAGCCTCTAACAGCCTGTAGGGGCAAGTGCTCTTAGTAGTAGCAAGTAGCAGCAGCACCTATGAAGCAGAGGTCGCAAACGGGTTTTGATTCCTTACCCGTACCCGGCCGTACCCGTACCCTACCCGTACCCGGCCGGGTATCAGGTAAGGTACGAGTATCGGGTACCTGATTGCGACCTCTGGGATGAAGCCATGTTGCAGGCGCGGGTGGGTTGATTCTAGGAACTTGAATTGTGAGAAGAGACAAGACGTTGGGAAATGAGTGACAAACGGTGACTCACCAGTGACTCACGGCCTACCCGTACCCGTACCCGGCCGGGTACGGGTAGCCGGGTATCTGGTAGGGTACGGGTATCGGGTAGGGTACGGGTATCGGGTAGGGTACGGGTATCGGGTAGCGTATCGGGTAGGGTACGGGTATCGGGTAGGGTACGGGTATCGGGTAGGGTACGGGTATCGGGTAGGGTACGGGTATCGGGTAGCGTATCGGGTAGGGTACGGGTATCAGGTAGGGTACGGGTATCTGGTAGGGTACGGGTATCTGGTAGGGTACGGGCATCGGGTAGGGTACGGGCATCGGGCAGGGTACGGGTATCGGTGGGTACGGGTATCAGGTACGGGTATCGGGTCGGGTATCGGGTAGGGTACGGGTATCGGGTAGGGTACGGGTATCGGTAGGGTACGGGTATCGGGTAGGTACGGGTATCGGGTAGGGTACGGGTATCGGGTAGGGTACGGGTATCGGGTAGGGTACGGGTATCGGGTATGGTACGGGTATCGGGTAGGGTACGGGTATCGGGTAGGGTACGGGTACGGGTAGGGTACGGGTATCTGGTAGGGTACGGGTATCGGGTAGGGTACGGGTATCGGTAGGGTACGGGTATCGGGTAGGGTACGGGTATCGGGTAGGGTACGGGTATCGGGTAGGGTACGGGTATCGGGTAGGGTACGGGTATCGGGTAGGGTACGGGTATCGGGTAGGGTACGGGTATCTGGTAGGGTACGGGTATCTGGTAGGGTACGGGTATCGGGTAGGGTACGGGTATCGGGTAGGGTACGGGTATCTGGTAGGGTACGGGTATCGGGTAGGGTACGGGTATCTGGTAGGGTACGGGTATCTGGTAGGGTACGGGTATCTGGTAGGTACGGGTATCGGGTAGGGTACGGGTATCGGGTAGGGTACGGGTATCGGGTAGGGTACGGGTATCGGGTAGGGTACGGGTATCGGGTAGGGTACGGGTATCTGGTAGGGTACGGGTATCTGGTAGGGTACGGGTATCTGGTAGGGTACGGGTATCGGGTAGGGTACGGGTATCGGGTAGGGTACGGGTATCGGGTAGGGTACGGGTATCGGGTAGGGTACGGGTATCGGGTAGGGTACGGGTATCGGGTAGGGTACGGGTATCGGGTAGGGTACGGGTATCGGGTAGGGTACGGGTATCGGGTAGGGTACGGGTATCTGGTAGGGTACGGGTATCGGGTAGGGTACGGGTATCGGGTAGGGTACGGGTATCGGGTAGGGTACGGGTATCGGGTAGGGTACGGGTATCGGGTAGGGTACGGGTATCGGGTAGGGTACGGGTATCGGGTAGGGTACGGGTATCGGGTAGGGTACGGGTATCGGGTAGGGTACGGGTATCGGGTAGGGTACGGGTATCGGGTAGGTACGGGTATCGGGTAGGGGTACGGGTATCGGGTAGGGTACGGGTATCGGGTAGGGTACGGGTATCTGGTAGGGTACGGGTATCGGGTAGGGTACGGGTATCGGGTAGGGTACGGGTATCTGGTAGGGTACGGGTATCGGGTAGGGTACGGGTATCAGGTAGGGTACGGGTATCGGGTAGGGTACGGGTATCGGGTAGGGTACGGGTATCGGGTAGGGTACGGGTATCGGGTAGGGTACGGGTATCTGGTAGGGTATGGGTATCGGGTACCCGGTTGCGACCTCTGCTATGAAGGCAACCGACACTGTGGCTACACACAGAGGGGGTGGTGGTGGGTGACTGCCTTTGTCTCCCCAGTGGCGATGTTTACCACACTACACCGCAGCGCAAGGCAAATCATTTGAAGGCTGAGTCGATCTAGGGGAGGCCCACGACCGTGTCACGGTGGCGTGTCACGGTGGCGTGTCAGGGTGGCGTGTCACGGTGGTGACGTGTCACGTGGCGTGCGTGGCGGGGAGATGTTTACCTGCAGATTTGGTAGCAATGGGAGGCCTCGTAACGGCCTTGCTCAAGCCTACAGGTCATTGGGTCAAACAAAGGTCACTGGGTCAAGCGCGGGTCTCTCTGCCTTGACCGTGTCTCGCACGTCCACCACCCCGTGTCTCTCCGTGTCTCTCTCTCCGTGTCTCTCTCTCCGTGTCTCTCTCTCCGTGTCTCTCTCTCCGTGTCTCCCACGTCCACCCCGTGTCTCTGTGTCTCTCTCCGTGTCTCTCTCTGTGTCTCTCTCTCTCTCCGTGTCTCTCTCTCCGTGTGTCTCTCTCCGTGTGTCTCTCTCCGTGTGTGTCTCTCTCCGTGTGTGTCTCTCTCTGCGTGTCTCTCTCTGTGTCTCTCTCTCTCTCCGTGTCTCTCTCTCCATGTGTCTCTCTCTCCGTGTGTGTCTCTCTCCCCGTGTGCATCTCTCCATCGTGTCTCTCTCTCCGTGTCTCTCTCCATGTGTCTCTCTCCCCGTGTGCATCTCTCCATCGTGTCTCTCTCTCCGTGTCTCTCTCCGTGTGTCTCTCCGTGTCTCTCTCCGTGTGTCTCTCTGCGTGTCTCTTTCCGTGTGTCTCTCTCTCCGTGTCTCTCTCTCCGTGTCTCTCTCTCCGTGTGTCTCTCTCCGTGTCTCTCTCCGTGTCTCTCTCCGTGTGTCTCTCTGCGTGTCTCTTTCCGTGTCTCTCTATGTGTCTCTCTCCATGTGTCTCTCTCTCCGTGTCTCCCACGTCCACCCCGTGTCTCTCTGTCTCTCTCTCCGCGTGTCTCTCTCCGTGTGTCTCTCTCCGTGTGTCTCTCTCCGTGTGTCTCTCTCCATGTGTCTCTCTCTCCATGTGTGTCTCTCTCCCCGTGTGCATCTCTCCATCGTGTCTCTCTCTCTGTGTCTCTCTCCATGTGTCTCTCTCCGTGTCTCTCTCTCCGTGTGTCTCTCCGTGTGTCTCTCTGCGTGTCTCTTTCCGTGTGTTTCTCTCTCCGTGTCTCTCTCTCCGTGTGTCTCTCCGTGTCTCTCTCCGCGTGTCTCTTTCCGTGTGTCTCTCTCTCCGTGTCTCTCTCTCCGTGTCTCTCTCTCCGTGTGTCTCTCCGTGTCTCTCTCCGTGTGTCTCTCTGCGTGTCTCTTTCCGTGTGTCTCTCTCTCCGTGTCTCTCTCTGTGTCTCTTTCTCTCCGTGTCTCTCTCTCCGTGTCTCTCTCCACGTCTCTCCGTGTCTCTCTCAGCGTGTCTCTCTCTCTCTCTCCGTGTCTCTCTCTCTCTCTCCGTGTGTCTCTCTCTCCGTGTGTCTCTCTCTCCGTGTCTCTCTCTCCGCGTGTCTCTCTCCGCGTGTCTCTCTCTCCGTGTCTCTCTCCACGTCTCTCTGCGTGTGTCTCTCTCTCCGTGTCTCTCTCTCTCCGTGTGTCTCTCTCAGCGTGTCTCTCTCTCTCTCTCCGTGTCTCTCTCCCCGTGTCTCTCTCCACGTCTCTCCCCATGTGTGTCTCTCTCTCCGTGTCTCTCTCCACGTCTCTCCGTGTCTCTCTCTGCGTGTCTCTCTCTTACCGTGCGAATTCGCCGATGATGAATTTGCTTCGTTCACAGGAGGCTCCTTTGTGACCTGGGATACAAATGAACATTACCATCATCATCAGCAGCACCACCATCATCAGCACCACCATCATCAGCACCACCATCATCAGCATCACCACCATCATCATCATCAGCAGCAGCATCACCACCATCATCATCATCATTATCAGCACCACCATCATCATCATCATCAGCATCATCAGCAGCAGCATCACCACCATCATCATCATCAGCACCACCATCAGCAGCATCACCACCATCATCATAATCAGCAGCAGCATCACCACCATCATCATCAACAAAAAGCACCACCATCATCTTTCGGCAAAGTCAAGTAGAAGGGAACTGGTACAAAAAGTGACACCTTTCTACGAGGCATCATGTCTGCAATAACCACAACACTTGCAGCCAAGATGCAAACAAAAAGAAACAACTCTGATGATGATAATGTATGTGCACTGTCCTTGAAGTTGATTGGTCCACACCCGAGACAGCTTTCCTTAGAGCCTAGTCTCCATTGGTGTTGGACCAGATGACGCCAAAAGGCGCACAACTCAAAGACAATGAACCATCAGAGTATGAGAGCTCGGGGTGAAGCATTTACACCATTGGAACCTCATTTGCCAGTAGAAAATAATTGGTTTTTTACCCTTCTATCTGGCAACAAAACTGACACCTTTTTACAAGGAGTCATGTTTGCATAGACCACAATACCTGCAGTCATAATGCAAACAAAACACACAACTCTGATAATGTACGCACTGTCCTTGAAGTTGATTGGTCCACACCCGAGACAGCTTTTCTTAGAGCCTAGTCTCACATTGGTGTTGGACCAGATGACGCCAAAAGGCGCACAACTCAAAGACAGCATCACCATCAGAGTATTGAGAGCTCGGGGTGAAGCATTTACACTATTGAGACACAAACTGTTTGCATTTTGACTGCAAGTGTTGTGGTTATTGCAGACATGATGCCTTGTATAAAGGTGTCAGTTTTTGTACCAGTTGAAAGGGTAAAAACCCTATCACTATATTTTGCCACTGCTAAAGGAGATGTCTCATAGTGTAAATGCTTCACCCCGAGCTCTCAATACTCTGATAGTCTTTGAGTTGTGCGCCTTTTGGCATCATCTGGTCCAACACCAATGGAGACTAGGCTCTAAGGAAAGCTGTCTCGGGTGTGGACCAATCAACTTCAAGGACAGTGCACATACATTATCATCATCAGAGTTGTTTCTTTTTGTTTGCATTTTGACTGCAAGTGTTGTGGTTATTGCAGACATGATGCCTTGTATAAAGGTGTCAGTTTTTGTAGCAGTTGAAAGGGTAAAAACCTACCACTATATTTTACCACTGCTAAAGGATGTCTCATAGTGTGAATGTTCTTTCGGTAAAGTCACTTATGTTGTAGCGAAATTCACGACTCAGATGCAGGTTGACGTTAGGGACTTTGGCCAAACCCAAAAAACCCTCAAAGTCAATAACTCCCCAGGGAGACAGGGTACTGTGATCCCTGCAAGCCGGCTAAGGGTCAACTAGCCGAGTTTTTCGCTCCGGATGATCGCTGCAAAGTGTGACCTGTGCTTTGATTTAGTGCGCTGATCTTAAAGGTGCATTGAAAAATGATGCTGATAGTAATGATGATGATGATGATGGTGATGATGGTGATGATGATGATGATGGTGATGATGGTGATGATGGTGATGATGATGATGTTGGTGATGATGACGATGATGACAAAGTTGGTGATGTTGGTGATGATGACGATGATGATGGTGATGACGATGATGGTGATGATGATGGTGATGATGATGGTGATGATGATGATGTTGGTGATGATGACGATGATGACAAAGTTGGTGATGTTGGTGATGATGACGATGATGATGGTGATGACGATGAGGGTGATGGTGGTGATGTTGGTGATGAAGATGATGGTGATGATGATGGTGATGATGTTGATGATGTTGTTGACGATGTTGATGATGATGATGATGATGTTGTTGTTGACGATGATGATGTTGCTGCTGCTGCTGCTGATAATGTTGCTACTGCTGATGATGCTGCTGATGATGATGCTGCTGATGTTGCTACTGATGATGCTGCTGCTACTGATGATGCTGCTGCTGCTGATGATGATGCTGATGATGCTGCTGCTGATGATGCTGCTGCTGATGATGTCACCTGCTCCCGCTTGACGCTAGGCATGCTGGGTAGCAGGGAGCTCTCGTAGCTATCGTCATGCGGCTCATCCTTGATCCTGACGACCATCGGCGGCTCATCCTGCAGCAACATCAACAACAACAACGTCAACAACATCAACAACAACAACATCAACAACAACAACATCAACAACAACATCATCAACATCATCAACAACAACATCAACATCATCATTAACATCATCAACAACAACATCAACATCATCATCAACATCATCAACAACAACATCAACATCATCATTAACATCATCATCACCAACATCATCATCAACATCATCATCAACATCATCATCAACATCATCATCAACATCATTATCATCATCACCAACATCATCAACATCATCATCAACAACATCAACAACATCATAATCAACATCATCATCAACATCAACAACATCAACATCATCAACATCATCAACATCATCATCAACATCATCATCAACATCATCATCATCAACATCATCATCAACATCATCATCACCATCATCACCAACATCAGCATCGTCACTGATGTGTGTATATTGAACTTATTTCGCGCCGAACATAGACAATGATGCTGATGCTACTGAAGCTGATGATGATGACGATGATGCTGATGATGGTGGTGTTACTAATGGTGGTGATGATGATGCTGCTGATGATGCTGAATTTGATGCTGATGCTGATGATGCTGCTGATAGTGCTGCTGTTGATGCTACTGAAGCTGATGATGATGATGCTGCTGCTGATGATGGCGTGCTACTAATGATGATGATGATGGTGGTGGTGGTGGTGGTGATGGTGGTGATGATGGTGGTGATGATGATGGTGGTGGTGATGGTGATGGTGATGATGGTGATGGTGGTGGTGATGATGGTGGTGATGATGGTGATGGTGGTGGTGATGATGGTGGTGATGATGGTGATGGTGGTGGTGATGATGGTGGTGATGATGGTGGTGATGATGGTGGTGATGATGATGGTGGTGATGATGGTGGTGGTGATGATGGTGATGATGATGATGGTGATGATGGTGGTGGTGATGATGGTGGTGGTGATGATGGTGGCGCTACTAAATGGTGATGATGCTGCTGCTGCTGATGATGCTGCTGCTGCCGCTGACTCACGGCGCTGTCGTCCGTGGCTGGGCTGAAGTCCCCGCGCTCTTCGGAGAGACCTCGAGGGAGGAGACACCAGCACCACCATCACCACACCATCAC
>NW_026891587.1:0-30299 GCF_015708825.2 Lethenteron reissneri
AAAATCAAACTCGATTCACCCAGTTCCCAGTGCCACTCACCCACAGTGCGTATGCGGCACGTGTGTGTGATGACGTGTGTGGGTGGGTTCGTGAATTTAAACTCGCATTGCCGGCGAAGTCGTAGAAATGTGCGCCTTCAGGCAGGGCCAGAATAAAATAAACACATTGAATTTAAAATCGCATTGTATTCATGAACAGATTTTCCAGCTCTTGCCTCCAATACCGAATTCTTTGTGCGCACATCGGTCATCAGCGTGAAGCGTCAGGGTGATGTTCGTGCACAAGGCTTAGTTGTTGTTGTTATTGTTATCACCTCGCTCGTTTGCCTAAGAAATCTTCACGAATCAGGAGGCACCTGCCAAGTTTTCGAATTAGGAGTCCGATGTTGTTATTATTATGTCATATTTATATTGTTATTGTATGTCATTCCCATTAACATTGATATTGTTATTGTGTGTATCATTCACATTTATATTGTTATTGTGTCATGCACATTGATATTGTTATTGTGTCATGCACGTTGAGTAATTTGCAGGTACATTTTCATCATTGGGTTTTGTAAAATACCAGTTACATTGTGTGGGCTTGTTTATTTTTTTATCAGCGATGGAAGCAAACTGGAGAACCCAGAGAAAGCCCAAACAGAACGTCGAGACTCAAGACAGTGAGGAGGAGGAGGAACCCCGGCACCTCTCGCTGCGAGCCACGAATGTTACCACCGCGCCTACCACCACCACCACCACCACCGCCACCACTGCCACCACCGCCACTGCCACCACCACCACCGCCACCGCCCCACCCCACCGCCACCACCCACCACCACTGCCCACGCCACCACCACCGCCGCCGCCGCCGCCGCCGCCGCCGCCAGCCGCCGCCGCCACCGCCGCCGCCGCCCGCCGCCGCCGCCGCGCCGCCGCCGCCGCCGCCGCCGCCGCCGCCGCCGCCGCCGCCGCCGCCGCCCGCCGCCGCCGCCGCCGCCGCCGCCGCCGCCGCCGCCGCCGCCGCCGCCGCCGCCGCCGCCGCCGCCGCCCGCCGCCGCCGCCGCCGCCGCCCGCCGCCGCCGCCGCCGCCGCCGCCGCCGCCGCCGCCGCCGGCCGCCGCCGCCGCCGCCGCCGCCGCCGCCGCCGCCGCCGCCGCCGCCGCCGCCGCCGCCGCCGCCGCCGCCGCCGCCGCCGCCGCCGCCGCCGCCGCCGCCGCCGCCGCCGCCGCGCCGCCGCCGCCGCCGCCGCCGCCGCCGCCGCCGCCGCCGCCGCCGCCGCCGCCGCCGCCGCCGCCGCCGCCCCGCCGCCGCCCCCCCCCGCCCCGCCGCCGCCCCGCCGCCCGCGCCGCCGCCGCCCCGCCGCCGCCGCCGCCGCCGCCGCCGCCGCCGCCGCGCCGCCGCCGCCCGCCGCCGCCGCCGCCGCCGCCGCCGCCGCCGCCGCCGCCGCCGCCGCCACCGCCACCACTGCCGTCCAATTAGCGTTGCGCTCAGTCCACGATGCAGTCGCTGCATTGCCGTGCAGTCGGAGCACATTCGGTCTAAACTCATTACTCACAGCGTGCAGCCACTAAAGGAGCCATCGTCTCATTAAATTAAAATATTAAGGCAGCCCTCTCACTCTCGCGGACCGGACCATTAAAGGCGTGCGTGCGATTGCGCTGATGGGATGGACTACACGCCAAGGGTAATGCATGTTTCCCCCTTCCGTGGAAATCAAGCCCGCGTAGCCGAGTCGCGCGTGGAGGAGGGGTTCGAGAGGGGGAGGGAGAGGGGGAGCGAGGAGAGAAAAGGAGGGGGAGAGAGAAGGGGTGAGAGGAAGAAAGAGAGAGAGAAAGAGAGGGAGGGAGAGAGATTTAATTAACGGTGTCCAATGCAGCTCCTCGTTTTCTCGTTTTGAAAACCCCTTTGCCTTCAGCCCTATTAGGAATGGAGACCACAATCGCAGCTTCCATAAAATCGTCTCTTGCGCCTCCAATTCAGTGGAGGAGTCCTCCCAAGGCGTGTGCGGCGAAGTGGTTTCCGCTCGTGCAGCTGCGACCACAAGACCTTGGCGGTGGGCAGTTCTTCAGCAGCAGAGCTCCGGGTGTTCTACAAGTGATGTTCCTGTAGCGTTTCTGACAATAGTCGTGGCGATGTCCTGCTGCTCAATGAGTGTCGATGCCGTTGCTTCTTATGGCCTGTTGACATCCCTGAGTCACTGGTGGAATGCCACACTCCTAAGGCGAGGGTTGAGTCCCCACGAGGTGGTACTAATTTAACCGACCCTGGAAGGATAATGAGCTGAGTAAACCCAAAACCAGGAGTTGAACTCACAACCTTTTCAACACGAGCCACTCGTCTTCCCCAGAGCCACCTGCTTGTCATGGCTAATAATAAGCGGTTCAACGGGTAAGGGAGGTTTCATTTGGTCGCGAGAATGAAATGAGATTTGAGCCGCAGACAAACGGGGCCTTCCAACTCACAGCTGAACGTGCGCGGTGGCCGAGTGGCTCAGAGGGCGGAGCACCGAGATCCTGGGCCCTGCTCTGGTCACCGGGCGACTGCGCACACACAAACACAACCGCCTCCTCCTGCACTGACGCCGCGAGCCGCTCCTGGAGCCGACAAGTCCGTAGAGCATCACGGGAAGGTGCAAAAAGGCCACGAATTCGTTCCTCCCCGCAACCCCCCCCCCCCCCCCCCACGTTAAATATTTCAGGTTTTTGTCGATCCACTGCTGAATGTTAAGCCTCCCCACACCGTATCAGCCATGGCAGTTTGACCGTACTTCACCATGCTGACTAGGGCAGATTGATGGAACGGAGGAACTAGGATCAAGGATGGAACTTCCTGGGAATCGAACTCTTCCAGGCTCGCGGTTCGGAGTGCGGTGCGCGGGCCGCCGTGCCACGGCGCGGGGTCCCTGCCCCCCTGCCCCTCCTGCCCGCAACGACTCTCGCCCGCGTTCGTAAATGCGGCAAAGACGTGGACATTTAAAAATGCCCAAAACAACGCTCGGAGCGGAGCATCTATCTGCTTCATATCGCTCGTTCACTCGCTGTCGCCCACGCGTCGGCGAGCGCTTTGAAACTCTGCGGCCCTGGCATCGTTCGGGAGTGGGTCCGCTCCCGTAGAATACTGATTCAGCCGAGTCTTTGGATCAAAAACCAACAGAAAAAAACTGCAAGTCACGTGAAGAGGCTTTATATATTTTCTTCTGCTCCTACGTCCGCCTGAAACACCGAAACATTTGGGCGAACTGATCCATCAAAGTGGCAGGCCTCTCCTGTACTACAAGGGAACGCTCTTGAAACACTGTACGGCCGGGATTTAGCTTTGTCGCAATTCATCAATGTAAAATTCCGCCGTGGAAAACAAATTCAACGAAGTCAAACAACTCCGTGCCGGGCTTGCTTCCCCGAGGCGATATTAGCGCCGTGCACAGCGCCCCGCTGGTGTAATTGTCGTTCACTGACTACTTGCTGACGAATAAGGACTCGCTCTTCAACTTGACAACGGACGGTGAAGATGATGATGCTGCTGGTGTGTCTGTCTCTCTCTGCCGAGTGGAAACGCGCTCGCTTCGTTCGTTTCATCGGCACGATGCCCACCGTTCCCTTCCCAGCGCGTCACATTGAATACGCAGCCCCTGAAGAAGCTCCCAGCATGCGGAGCGAAACGTTGGACACGATGGTCAACACAACGAGCGGAACAACACGAGAACACACGGGAGGCACCTTCTTTGGGCATTTGGCCAATTCCACTGAATGAGAATTGGGGCTGATATGGGAGGAAACTGGAGGAGCTGGAGAAGACGCCACGCTCGCGTTCCATGCTGCATATCCTCTCGTTCAACTTGGGTGAGAGATTTATAATTGATTCCGCGACCGTATACTCACCATCGTGGCATCAACGGCGCGGTGTTGGCGTGCGCTATTAACCCGGTGGAACACAGCGCGATTCTTGGCCAGCATCAGCGGCGAGTGATACTTGAACCGTGTCTTGGTGCCCAACGCCACCACCGCGCACTGAGCAGCCCCCGTGACCGACACATGCAGTGGGAGGGTTTCATCCAGCAGTGAGTTGACAAAGTGCCGTGAGAGCTTCGTTGTGTTCTACTCACCAGCGTGCCCTTAGTCGAGCCTCACCATGTCTACCGCTATGTCCGCCCACGATTCATTTGACGCAGACAACAAACTTCGCTTATTCGTTACAGCTGCGGAAGTGGGCACAGCGATCGTTTACAGTGTGCCGTGCCTATTATAAGGGGTGGGCAAAGTAGTGTAATTTAAATCTGGCATGAATATATTATCAAGAATAGTATTGTGTCTGACAAGGCGAGTTGAAACTTCGACGTGTGAATGTCACACGTGTCGAGACTCTGGCAAGATTTTCCGTTTTACATTTGCAGGGTTTTTTTTTTAGTGTGATCCTGAAATCAGCTTTAGGCTAAAAATGATCGCCTTCACACATCGTGTCTTATGGCGCTTAATTACGTGACAAAATATTATTTTAAATAGATACAAGTTATTATACAATTTGGTGATGCGCATTTCATACTATTATTTTGCCAAGCGCTGTGCATGTCATTCATATTTATTGTAAAACTAAATCAGGCACCCGGATTCTTTTGCGTTAGGCTCACTGAGCTAAAAAGCTCCGTTTTGTGGCTGATACGACGGTAGCCAGCACCTTGTACATGGGAAGGGAAGGTTTGCACAGAACAAAAGTCGGGATACTTTAAACAAGACACGTAAATAAGGCGAAACAACCGGAACTATACTCTTGGGTTCTCTCGGAAAAGTCGCGTCGGCATAAAACAAACCAGAACGATGTACAATGGGAATGGATCGAGAAGTCCACTTTGGTCGCGCTGTGCAGAACACGAGGGAGAGGAATCAAATGCACGCTCTTTAAAATGGCATTTACCGCTGCAATGATTCAAGTCGCGTTACCCATTTTTAATTAACAGTCATTCCACAAATGGAATTCTCACAAGCGGCTTTACGAACGGAAATGGCAAAAAATGTGCGTAACTTTACAAATATCACAAGGCGTTAGGTTTGTTTTTTGTATTATTGCACAGACGACTGAGACGTATTGTCCCCACAGAGGCGAGGCACCAAACCGTGGCCTGGGGCACTGCTACCTTCACCGCTTCAAACCCGCCACCCAAACACGAACTTTGAACCTTCACCTTAACCCCACACCTAAAACACAAACCCCTAACTAACCTTGCACCAAGCTAGAGCAGCAGCAGCAGCAGCGTCCTTTCGTGTTCCATCTAGGGGAGGATCAGCAATTGGGAATTTGAAAGGACCTTTCGGTGGGTAAGCATAGCCTATCAACTATAAAACTAATTACCAAGCAATGTCTTCGATAATTTAATGTCCTCATGGTGTCAATTCTCCCGTAACAAGACGCTCTGCTGTCTCGGTGGGGCGCCCTGACGTGTAATCGCATCAATGTATTCATGGTCAGGACAGCGAGTTTCATCCCGAGGCTTCAGACCTCTTTGCATCCGAATCATTTCCTTACCACTTTAGTTTCATGCCTGTGGGTATTTGGTCATCCTCGTACAACTACCATTGTTGTGACTTCCGAAAAACGCATGACACATCATGCCTGTCTCAAATTAGTATTTTCATTTGTGTGTGTGCGTGTGGTGTTTTTTTTGTCCAGATCTTTTGTCCTTGTCATTTTCTCTTTTCTACGGAAAATAAGCTCGTAAGGAACCCTGTGGCTGTGCGCGACTGCGCCCGGCCTCATGACCATTAAGAGGCCACGACTGTGCATGTACACCAAGCAGCACGAAACAGTGTAACAAACACAGAACAACATTATATTTCAGTTGCAAACAGGGGTTCTTCTATAGCTCGAGGAATTATATTTGTGTACGTTGTGTGTTTCCAGAGAATAGCATTTTGGAAACATTTTAATGATGAAGCCAACTCGATGCAGCGTTGGGCGGTGTACGCATTCTGCTGGGCGGTGCATCTCTCTGTGTAGATTATTGCAAAAGATGAAGTTGGGATTGCTGGTGCCAGTCTATTATTGTATCATGGAGATAGCATGCTAGATAACTGCAAGATATCACAGTTCAGGGATATAATAATATTAACTCAACCAAGGAACTTAAGATGCTCCCAGTACAACAGCAGCAGCAGCAGCAGCAGCAGCAGCAGCAGCAGCAGCAGCAGCAGCAGCAGCAGCAGCAGCAGCAGCAGCAGCAGCAGCAGCAGCAGCAGCAGCAGCAGCAGCAGCAGCAGCAGCAGCAGCAGCAGCAGCAGCAGCAGCAGCAGCAGCAGCAGCAGCAGCAGCAGCAGCAGCAGCAGCAGCAGCAGCAGCAGCGCGACCACCTTCACAGGAGGCCTGCAAGTCCCTGACGTGGCACGACTCGGCGTACGTGCGGAATAAACGTACCGCAGGTGGCGCGGAGAGCTGTGACATCAAACTCAAGTCTCCCCACGCTGACTTCATCTAAATAATTTACCGCCATTAATAAAATATTATTATTTCAATTTTGTTGACATATTTTAATTATTCATTAATATCCTCTCGTTTTAAGATTCTGCTGCCCTCTTGGTTGCTCTGCTTTTATCTGAGGCCTGTGAAGATGCACAGTGCCAGCCAGCTCTCAAGTGGGACCGACTGCACACCTATTACAGTTGAGCTGCAGCAAGATCGTTTGACACGACGTTGAGCGATGACACGCATTCTGTGGCGCCATTCTATTACACTGGAGTGTGTGCCACTGAACGACGCGGCGGCAACACACGTGCCCACGTAACATTGCATTGCATTCATTTTTCCGGCCCAAAGAATGAAACTGTCACCCCATGTGTTAAAGTGTAGAATTGTGCAACATCGTGGCATTCGGGCTGGGTTTCAACTCGAGAGCAATGTGCGCATATTGCCGTGATGCCAACATGTAGCCTGTTGTTGACCGCGTGTTTGCAACAAGTGGATAAGGCTTGTTATGCGAAACATCATCGGCGTCGCTCACTCATTGCTGTGATTTATTTCAGTGGGATGGAGGTATGGCCATCGATGACCCTGGAATTTAGCAGCTCATCTGCCGTTAATGGACAGAGAGATGTGCTAGAATCTGAAAGTTAAGATTGCATGAAAGATTGTGAAAAATAAATAACAAAGGTTGACTTTTTGGCCACAGGCACAATGACGGTCAAAGGTCACACCAACAAACTCTAAATGATGCATCACACTCAACAACCATCGGCTGTTTGTTTGAATTGCATCAAAATGCAGCCCTGAAATATATTTCTCCACTCGTGCACACCGTGTCAACCCCACACGCTTCACCCGTTTTCTTGTACAGGGACATTGAGTTTTCAGGTCCTACGGCATACAGCCGTTGCAATACGGGCAACAACAAGAAATGTCTCTTTGTTTGTGTTTCTCCCTTGTGATGGGACTTTGTAGGATGAACGTTGAGATGTATAAGGGGCACGGGGTGACCAATAAGTCTGAATTGGTCTGTAACGAGGTTAGGGCACTGATAGGGGGTTGACAGCTGTGCTAGTGGCAGCTTTGGAGTGTCCCCAGAGAGGACTTTGGCCGTCTCTTCCTGCTGTCGAGACCTCTTGGACAAGGTGCGAGTAACCCACGAGTTTACCCACCAGAGCCCGAACTGTGGACCTACAGCAACCCACTGCAGTTGCGCTCCTTCAGTGGAGGAGGGACCGCAGACCGGCACGAACGCTCTCCCGAAGCCCTCTCGTCGAGGCCGGCAGTCCGCGCTCGACGTTGGCGGCATCCCTGGCTCCTGGAGGCAGCGCTGCGTCCTCGCTGCGTCATCGCCGCGCTCGACACGAGGGTGGAGCCGCCGGCTCCTCGTGGGCACCGCCCGATCCGACTGCTGAGCGGGCTGAGTCGGGGCCGTTGTGAACGGCGGGCCCCAAGAGAGACACAACCGCGGTTGTGAGGCGGGTGTCTTGTGGATTGTGCGTCCCGTGTGCTATCCCTTCAACTGAATGCCTCATTTGAATTAAACATTTGCCTCTCAGTCACTGTGGGGGGAGGGGGGGGTAATTTGAGCGGTGCTCCCGAATGCTCCTGTCAGTAATTGAACTTCATGTCTGCATAAAACGCAGCCTCAGAGATTCTTTATTTTATTTTTCTTCTCGTACTCCAGTGGTGTAAAATAAAATCTTATTTCAAGACAGCCAGGTTCTCGGGAAGAAAAAAACCCCCCACAACAATTGATCGGTTCTCGCACTTACATTCTGGTTACAGAAATAAAAGGGATGTATGGTTACACTACTTTTCAACCGCTTTTCTCTGCTATCCATGAAAGGAGTTACATTTTACCGGCCTGCGTGAATTGTAAAGCGTGTAAATGACCATCTATCCACGTAAACTCTCATATCGTCATCTCTTCGTCGAATATGAGGAGTTAGTGGTGGCTGTGCTGGCGCGGTCGAGACGATACGTCCCGTACCGCGCCAGCACAGCCACCAACTAACCGGGTACGTGATGATACGTCCCGTACCGCGCCAGCACAGCACCAACTAACCGGGTACGTGATGATACGTCCCGTACCGCGCCAGCACAGCCACCAACTAACCGGGTACGTGATGATACGTCCCGTACCGCGCCAGCACAGCCACCAACTAACCGGGTACGAGACCGATACGTCCCGTACCCGGGGTACGAGCGAGCTGGACGGGGCTCTTCTCTCTCCTCTCGTGGCTCTGCCGCCAGAGGGTGAGCCGCAGCTGTCGTGCTCGCGAGCCGTCTCCACAGACTTCTCTACTCGGAGCACTACGCATCATCTGCTCCTTTACGTAATAAAAAAACACGTGTGCGTTGAACTTCTTTCGCACCGTACGTAGCCAACCGTTCCATCGGGTGTGTGCGGGAGGGAAGGACAACAAACTAAACACAAGAAGCAGCTCTAGAGAAATTTGTTTTTAATCGAGATTTAAAAGTGTAGTGGCTTCCTGATGAATGTCTGTGTAATGTGTACTGTGAGGCTTCGTAAGTTCATTTCAGTATTGGGGTTGTTTGTTGTTTTAGCCACGAGTTGAAACCAGAGACACACAGGAAACCCAGGCAGAACTGGGGGAGAGCATACAAACTTACAAACTTACAAACATACACACAAACATACAAACACACAAACTTGGCACAGAAAGACGTACAAGTCGGAAATCGAACCCAGGCGGTTCTTGCTGCGAGGCACTCGTGTTAACACTTGCCGCCAGCCGTTCACCCTCACGTGGACGACGAGTGTTTACACGTGTGGGTCACCCTCACGTGGACGACGAGTGTTTACACGTGTGGGTCACCCTCACGTGGACGACGAGTGTTTACACGTGTGGGTCACCCTCACGTGGACGACGAGGGTTTACACGTGTGGGTTCACCCTCAGGTGGACGACCGAGTGTTTACACGTGGGGTCACCCTCAGGTGGACGACGAGTGTTTACACGTGTGGGTCACCCTCAGGTGGACGACGAGTGTTTACACGTGGGGTCACCCTCACGTGGACGACGAGTGTTTACACGTGTGCTTCACCCTCACGTGGACGACGAGTGTTTACACGTGTGGGTAAATCTTCTCTTTGAATAATAATGATAAGAATTATCTTGAAAAATAATAATTACAGGCCGTTGTCAACCCACTGCTCGATGAAAGCCTCAACACATTGTGTTGGGCATGGCACTTGTTTAACCATGCTCCACCAGGATGGTCGGTGCCGGGTTAGTGCACTTGGCGATATGGACCAGTTCGGGTATCACCCGCTACCGTTAGCTGCGGCCCGGGTCTACAGAGCAGTGCGCTAACCACTGCGCCACCGTTCACCCACAGTAACGAGCAAGGTCATTGGGGTTGTTCGCCATCCTTGACCTCGCTGATCGCTGGGGGTAGGGGAAGGGAGGGGGGTCGCTTCAGATATCACTCGCCACTGGTGTGAGCCTTGGCCGGGAATTAAACTCAGGTGGCCAGGCTCGTAGCGCTGGCAATCCAAGATGTCATGTTAACCGCTCGCTATTGCATCGTGTGAAATTGCTTCGCGTTCAGAAATCGGATGCAAGACATTGTCAAACCCCAAGCAAGAACACTTCCACAAGGCAGTCAAATGTGTCCAAGTAATTTAGAGTGTCGTTGCATGTCACCACAGCTGAAATTATCTTCGAACTTAAACAACAAATACAACCTCTTTGTACGCTAAATGTATATATTATATACATTATTTGCACTTATTTTTCCGGTAAGGACATAATATCTCAGCCGAAAATATCATATTAAAGTTGGAAAGTGCGTAACCATAACTTGCAAACAACGTGAAAGGTTTGGGAATAAACTTTATTTTCCTTCCGGAAATCTTTCTTCCTAATTGTGACAAATGCGCTGCTTGTCTGCGCTTCGTCTGGCCGCCTCGGTTTGGATTTCAATCCAATGTCTGTGGACAGCTCCAGCGAATGCTAAAGGGATTCTCGGGGTGTCCTCGTGAATACAAATCGTGGGTTGCTTTACGGCACTACAACTTGTGGACTTTCCTATCCCGATTCAAGAGCTGAATGGCTCACAGGGCTATACCTAATAAATGAACTTGAACTTGAACACGGGAATCCGTCTGCCCTTGCCAGAGGCGCGCGTCTGCCTGGCGCGTGACGGGGGGACCTGTTGGGGCCTCTGCAGCCAGCTCACTCACACGCACGAGACGCCGTGAATAGACCCCCACGCCTTGACTACCAGGGGGGTGGGGGGCTCCCCATGAATAGACCATGAATACCAGAGGGTTGCCTCATCAATAAAATGATGTATTGATATTATTATAGAGCAGGGGTAATCGACTCTTCTCCTTCTTTTTGCGTTTGGCTAGATGCCAATGTCGAGGTCTTGAGAGTATCTCCATGTTTAGTTGGTTCACTCGAGCACCTCATTGGGCCTTAGAATCGAGAGATCGCGGTAACGCTGAAGGCTGACACTGCAAGCCAGGGTATGAAGGAGGGCCATTGTACACAACGTCAGCTTCTGTGACAAGGTCGAGATTGTTTAGCTGCTTGCTGCTGCCGTTCTCTTACCTCTGCCACGAATCCCATTAATCGCGCGCGTTCCGGGAATGTGAGCTCAGGCAACGTTCAAAATCAATGTGCGTGTGCTCTCGCGTGGGAGACTTGCAGTCTCTGCGGGCGCCGTGCTCGTGAGGGCTTATGCGGTGTCTCTCGAATCAGTCGACAATCCCAACATCTAAACCAACTCCCCCCCCCCAGCCCCACTGATGGATGCAATGTTCTCACTGGGAGCTTCGCCGTGACCAGCTGCCGGGGTTTTTAGGTTTGTTTAATATTTAATGTGGCTTACAACTTTGGGTTGCTTTTTATGCTATAAGTAGTTGCTGAGCGCAGGGCCCGAAACTCCACTTGGCTAGCAATAAGCAGCACAATGAAAGTTGTAATAACTGAAGATTTGAGTCGCGACTCCGTGTCTTGAATTGAGCACGGCTGTGATGAGAGCTCGGGGGCAGACACGATGGGTGGCGGCTCAGAGCGGAGCAGTGCGGAGGAAGAAGCAGAAAGAGGAGTGGGGTGACCTGCAGTGCGGTGGGTGACTGAGTGAGTGGCTGAGTGAGTGTGTTGTTGTGATTTGCATTGTGGTGAGTGAGTGGCTGAGTGAGTGTGTTGTTGTGATCTGCAGTGTGGTGGCTGACTGAGTGAGTGGCTGAGTGGCTGAGTGAGTGTGTTGTTGTGATCTGCAATGTGGTGGCTGAGTGAGTGAGTGGCTGAGTGAGTGTGTTGTTGTGACCTGCAGTGTGGTGAGTGAGTGAGTGGCTGAGTGTGTTGTTGTGATCTGCAGTGTGGTAGGTGACTGAGTGGCTGAGTGAGTGGCTGAGTGAGAGCGTTGTTGTGACCTGCAGTGTGGTGGCTGAGTGAGTGAGTGTGTTGTTATGACCTGCAGTGTGGTGGGTGAGTGAGTGGCTGAGTGAGTGAGTGAGTGGCTGAGTGAGTGTGTGTTGTGATATGCAGTGTGGTAGGTGACTGAGTGGCTGAGTGAGTGGCTGAGTGAGTGTGTTGTGATATGCAGTGTGGTAGGTGACTGAGTGGCTGAGTGAGTGGCTGAGTGAGTGTGTTGTTGTGACCTGCAGTGTGGTGGCTGAGTGAGTGAGTGGGTGATTGAGAGTGTTGTTGTGATCTGCAGTCTGGTGGCTGAGTGAATGTGTTGTTGTGATCTGCAGTGTGGTGGCTGACTGAGTGAGTGGCTGAGTGGCTGAGTGAGTGTGTTGTTGTGATCTGCAATGTGGTGGCTGAGTGAGTGAGTGGGTGATTGAGTGTGTTGTTGTGATCTGCTGTGTGGTGGGTGACTGAGTGAGTGAGTGTGTTGTTGTGACCTGCAGTGTGGTGGTTGAACGCAGTGTGGGATGAGACCAAACAGCCAGCTTGGTAGACCAGAGTCCTCTAGATGGGCGACCCAAGGGACAAACCTTCGCGTGCACTTTGCGTTTTCCTTCGGTGGCGATTGAAGGTTCGCGCGTGACACCGTTCGTGGCCGCGTCTCGACGGCTGCTGACGATCGGCTGACGCAGCGAGGCCGAGCAGCGCGCCTGTGGCGCGTTGTGTCCCTCACGTTCACTCAACTCCGCTTGGCGAGCAGGGGCGTGGTGTGTGGGATGGACACTTCAACTGAATACCGATCAATTATGGATGAATTCAGCTTTGTTTCTCGCGTCTTGCAATGTGTGTGTTGGGCTACGTGTAAGGTGAGAGTTCAGTTACAATGAAGTGTCGAGGTTAGGTCACGACCTCATGTTGAATGCAGTTTACGTTGTTTAACTTAATTACATGTGAATCACCCGTAGGTTGCGATGTCATTATGCTCTATTACTCACGTTTCATTAATGTAATAACCAATAAAAACAATGAAATACAACACAACGCACGTTAATTAATGGTCACTGTTAATTAACGGATAATTAAGAGGTAATAGAGAGCGTAGTATAATTTATGTGGTCCGTGCGCACGTCTCTCTACCTTAAAGGGCACTCTCCAATCATCGACTCTTTTCTTCTGTCACAGGAATGTCGAATACGAACTCCAGGCACGAACACAACGCGGAGCGGACTCAACGCGCGTTGTTTGGGGAGCACTCGGGATGAACGCAGGCATCAGCCGATCTCCCTTGTAGAACTTCACGTTTTTATTTTAAAATAAAATTTGTATTTTAGTCCGTCGGCCCCAAATTGTTTCTCCGGAACACGGCAGCTCAGCGGCGCGAGGAGATTCGGGGCCGGTGGCCGTCGCTCTAAGCAGAGTCGGGACCGCCACTGTGGGAGATGGAGCGACGGGATCGTTCTCACGCGCAGGAGTTGGGCGGATTGCGGGAGGTGGCGATGCGCCGTGGGGAGCCTTGAACCGGACGGGTGGGCCACGTGGCTCGTCCCCACGTGGATGGTGCCCGACACGCGACATTAACAGCGTGGTGTGAGTGGGTCACCAGGCCGTGGGGTGAGTCGCCATGCCGTGGGGTGGGTCACCGTGGAGTGGTGTGGGTCACCGTGGTGTGGGTCACCGTGGTGTGGGTCACCGTGCCGTGGAGCTACGCTAGAATGTTGCCAGATCGAGCATTTGAAACACCAATGTGATGCAATTAAGATTGGGAGTAAAATGTAACTTTGTGAATCTCTGTAGCTTCTTCAGGAGTTGTTTTTTTTTCCTTCATGACGCTTCCTATACGGCGGTAATATTTGTGTGCCGCACAGGAATAGAGCCAGTGGCACGGTGTTGCAGCTTCATTTTAATATAACGTGGACAAGGAGGAGGAAGGAGGGAGGAGGGCAGACATCGATATGAGAACATCGCATGCAGCTTGTTTACCAAAAGCAGAGCCCTAAATCCTGTGAATTCCTCCGTTCCTCCCCTGCACACACCACCAACACGTCCCTGCACACACCACCAGCACGTCCCTGCCCACACCACCAGCACGTCCCTGCACACACCACCAGCACGTCCCTGCACACACCACCAGCACGTCCCTGCACACACCACCAGCACGTCCCTGCACACGCCACCAGCACGTCCCTGCACACACCACCAGCACGTCCCTGTACACGCCACCAGCACGTCCCTGCACACACCACCAGCACGTCCCTGCACACACCACCAGCACGTCCCTGCACACACCACCAGCACGTCCCTGCACACGCCACCAGCACGTCCCTGCACACACCACCAGCACGTCCCTGCACACACCACCAGCACGTCCAGGATGCCACGGCCTGCTGCTGCTGCAGGCCACGACGTGAGGGCTTCAGCAGAGAGAGAGAGTTCGTGTCGTGTCGCTGCTCCTCCTCCTCCTCCGTTGACGGAGCGCAGGCTACCACGGTGGGTGGCACACACAGCCCCTAGTTTGTAGTGCATGGCCACAGTGGCACTGCCGTGGCTGCGTCGTTAATGCGACAGCGACTTGTCTAGCTTGGTGGAATGTCTTGTCAAGCGAGGAGTTAAGTCGCTAAATTAACCGGTGATGTCGGTATTGTACAATTGCACATTTAAAAGAGCAAATCTCTACTGAAATAAAACGCCACGATTTTTATTGTTACTGAGAGGAATGTAATAATTGAACGTCTCAGCCAATTGGGTTTTTTTCCAGGAAATATTGAAATTTACAGAGAGCCTTAAAATGGGAGTAAGGTTGAGTAACGGTTGTGATATAATCGCCTCGCTGGGGTGCAGAGTCGTCAGCATTTGCAACAAGAGATGAAGCATTTCAAAATTGAATCTTTGTATTCTCTCCGTAAAGTGTAATGAGATGTCTCACCGTATAGACGTCAACGCTTTGGCAGAGACCTAAAGACATCAACGGTGCTGTTCCGATCACAGTCGCACGCCACGTGCGCGGGCGGCGTGACGTCACGAGCCTGTCACACATTGCCGCGCAGAACGCTCGCAGCTAAGCAGTGCACCACGCTGTGTCAGGCAAGGGCGCTGGTACTGACCTACTTCTGGGGCAACACTAAGTCGTGGCATATGGCCCTGCAAGATGTGCTCATCACACGCCGACGGAACGCGTTCCGTTTTCAGAGCTAGAATATGTTAAAATTAGTGATATACTCTTAATGTTGCGGGGTTTTTTTTGTGTGCAGACGTTAGCGACCGCTCTGAGACCATTAAGTCGCTTTGTTTTTCAAAGAATAAACTTCACGTGAGCACACATTGATTGCATGGGTATCATTGCAGTTGCGAACCCGGGTTAATCGCAGGTCTCCGCAACACGGGTTCGAACCCTGGCCAACTCAGCGTTCTGACCCCTGAAGCGCCGCACAACCTCGCCCGGGGCTGCCTTTAAGGCTCTCGGATGAAAGTGTTCCACTGGAGGACGAGGCCTGCGGCTACGCTGAATTGACGAGATGTTAACTATTTCGCCTAGATACAGGAAGTCGTGGGTGCGACCCGGACCCTGACACCTGCTGTATATTTGTAGTTTGCACATTCTCCCTGTGGCCGCGTGGGGTTTTCTCCCGGTCCTCCGGTTCCCCCCCCCCCCCCCTCCACATTGAGTAATATGCGCTTAGAGTATTTGCCTGCTATGTGATCGGCAGGTCACTTCTGCAAACGAGCGACATAGCTGAGTGGGCCCCACCTGGTAAAAAAACAAACTCAAGAGAAGCAGCACGAGAGAAGAAGACGCATTTGTTTAGAAGACGTCAGACTTCACAACAGCGCGAGTGTTCCAGTGTGTCCCACGTGTTCCACCGTCTTGTTTGATCTCACGATGAGTCGTCGCATGTCGGGGTTACGATTGGATTGTTTAACATCGTGGCGGGCAGAGCAGCCTCGCCGCGGCTGCCTGGCAGGTTAAGTGGGTAGCTCAATGATCTGTATAATAAATCGTGTAACTTCATTACATTAGCAATTGTAATTGGTATCCTTATTACACATCTCAAAGTAATTGGTGACATGTGACTAAATTACATTGCTTTTAGTATTTTGCAATTCATATTTAAATTATACGAATTAAAATACTTTGTCTATCTGGAGCTGAGCTCGGAGAGCCACGGATACCACATTCTCTGCATTACAAGACACCCCCCCCCCCGGTATTTGTAAGCAAATGTCAGTGGTGCGTCTTATAATCTGGTAGCTGTGTGCGCGCGCGTGCACGTGTGCGAGACCAGAGACCAGATCTGTGCAACTTCCTCGACCCCGAGTTCAAGTTTGGGGTGCATCTTACTTTGGGGTGCATCTTACTTTGGGGTGCATCTTACTTTGGGGTGCATCTTACTTTGGGGTGCATCTTACTTTCCGGAGCGTCTTATAACCCGGAGAATCCGGTACTCCGGTGGATCGATGGATCGTCGTTACCCCCCCCCCATTCGCTGGCCTCGGCCACTTTGGCTCCAGTGCCCATGCGTGTCCAGGTCCTCGCGGTCATTTTTTAAAAGGTTCCACAGACCGGCCGATGAGAGAACAAAACAACGTGGATTTGCAGGCGGGGGGGGGGGGGTTCGCCATCCACGCCGCGATTGATTTGACACCTGACATAAAATATTTACCGCTAGATCTCACTTTGAAGCGAAACAGTCGTTGCAATGTAAAAGAATATCATGCACGCTCCGAATTGTTGTTTATATATACACACAGGCACACATTTAATCGACGTTATGAACACATTGGGCGCTAACGAAGTGTCGAGAAGACGACGGATGGTTACGACCGAGAGCTCTCCGCAGGTCGGGAAGCCGCTGCGTACGATAGAGAAATAAAACTGAGATCGATATCAACAAAGAGGCGGCAAAAAATAAATAAACAAACAAATGGACAGATACTTAGATTTGAAAAGTTAAAAGGTCACAAAAAAAATTCAAAGGGTTGTGTGCCATTCTCTTGTGAAAAATGTCACGGTATTGCCTTTTTGTGGAACACAAGGGCGTCATCAGATAAAAGGGAGGCCCGTGTCACCTGACGATGAGTGTCATCGCCACCAATTATTTCGTGGTGAAAGAAAAAAAGGAACTCTTTGCGGGAAGTGCAGAGCTAAAGAAAAGAGGGTGGTGGAGAGACCGGCGATGGGTTTTGGGTCGAGATGTAAAGGGCCAATGGCAGCGCGAGGAATTATTCATTCTTCTGTGGAGGTGGATAACGTCCTCCTGATAAGGGCATCGCCTTTATCGTCGTGTTTCTAAGAGCAGGCCAGACCCTGGGCCTTGTTGCTACAGTAGACATTGCTCCCCACGGTCCGACACAGCTTCTCTTTGTGTGGCCAAGTCGCCGGCGTGAGTTGCACTTTCAAACGGCTGCGTCGCCTTCTTCAGTACATCTCCTACGTGACGAGCGCGGCTTGCCGCAGTTTGCTGCGGCGCATCGCGTGGGCAAGGCAGCGTGACGAGGTCAACGTGCCTCTAACGAGAGAGGTGTGCATTTTAATTTGCCCTTCCCTTGTGATCAACCTTTGTGCACGCTTTGTGCTTATGTATAACAAAGAGAGAGAGAGAGAGAGGGCGCGATGTGCGCTAGTCTGAGCGCACGTCGGGCGCTTAGTCGGTGCCACCCTACCCGGAATGGGCCACGATCTGCGAACCCGATTATCACCAGCGGCAGGGAATGCAGCGTATGCCGGGATCTCTGTGTAGGTGCAATTGTGCGTTTGTTGGTGGTGAATGAGCGGAAGGAGTGCAGCGTTTGGTTGTTGCAAGTGGCTCACAGGAAGAAGAAAAAAAGGGAGTGATTTAATGTCCGTAGAGAGAAGGTATTTTAAACGCCTTTTTATCCGAGAAATGTTGTACGCGCAACTGCACAGTTGTTTACATCTTCATGGAGGAAGTCTTTTCATAATGCAACTGTGAAACGGCGCGCGCACTCTCATTCTTCACGCTGGCTACACTACAGAGGAAATGTTCATTGCGATTTGATGTTAAAAACTTAATATTTTATTAATAAGAAAAAAATATGAATCAGCAGTAGTTTTCCGGGGACACACAACATCAAAGATGTAGGTCTCCTAAAGCTTGAGAACAACAACAACAAACAACAATTGGGTGTTTAAGGGAAGGGGAAGTCCATCGTCCTTCGCTATGGGGCTGTCGAGAGACAGACCGAGGCGCAGACAGCGATCCAAGAGACTGCCCCTTGCTTCTGTAACATCGCCTTTCATGGCTTTATTTTGGTGATTTCGAAAAGTTTTTTGGTTTAGCCATGTTTATTTGTTTTAGTACGGAAGTTAGAATGATGCCTTTAATATAAGTTGTCTTTGTGGTTGTTGTTGTTGTTGTTTGACTTGCATCCCACTGGATTTTTGCACAGCGTTGGTGTACGGTGCTTTTTTTCTGGAAGACTTGCAGTTTTTTTCCTGGATTTTTCTGTTTGCGCATAGTCACTTTAGATGTTTTCTTGTTCATGTTTTTTGTTTTTTGTTTGTTGCGGTTTGCACCCGATTCAAGAGCCCGAATGGCTCACAAGGCTATACCAAATAAATGAACATGAACTGAAAACTGAAGCTTCAGGGTCCACGATACCCTTCAGGGCACACAACCGGGACGCACACAGCTCGAATATTGCGCCTGCCACGATAACGATCAGGCACATCACTATATTCTTGGTTCTTTCGGGAAAATTCACGTGAATAGAAAGAAAAAAATACAATTAAAAGAATCAAAATAATATAAAAATAATAAATTGAAAATTATAAAAGCAAAAAAACCCACGACGTTTCAATCGTAACACAAGCAGTCTTCATCAGGCGGAGAGCAAGACCACTTGTGTTGCGATCGAAACGTCGTGGGTTTTTGCTTTTATAATTTTCAATTCTTTTTTTTATTTATTATTTTATTTTAATTGTATTTTTTTTCTACTTACGTGACTTTACCAAAATAACCAAGAATATGAATTCCTGCAGTCACGAAATTTTAAGTCAAAATTTAGGTACATCACTGTTTAGGCTCCTCGCGGACACTTACAATGTATGGCTCCCTGCCTAGCAATGCCATGTGTGGTTCCATGGAGCAACTCCGCAAGCGCCGCGGTCTCCCCCCTGGCCCCTACACTGAGCGCACACACAGGCAGCACACACACACACACGCAGCGCACACACGTAGTGTCCTGGCGGGGGGATTGCCTGGCACATCGGGGTTTAATCCGAAGGGCCCCTAGAGGGAAAGTCCCACGGTTTCCCGGTGCCAGGAGATTGGCCGACTCCGCAGGACAACATTGCGGTGCCCCTAAATTGGCTTAAATTGTATGGGCGCAGAAAGAAATGGTTCACATGGGCCAACCACAATAGTTATTCACGACATTGGGGGGGGGGGGGGGACTGAGGGTGTAATATTAAGCAAGAAGAGCATGATGTCAGGAGAATCGCAGCACCACTGCCGCCCCCATCTTGGCCCTCATACGGAATACACACTCGCAGGCTGTATGTTCGCCAGCCGGGCGCCCTTCCAGTTACTGAGCACGAGGTACAATGGGTGCCCGGAGCCGCCACCGCGGCATGTCGACGGAGGACACGGTAACAGGGGGGCGGTAACCACAGGTAGGTGCACGATTGGTCGCGCGGTACACACGCCATCCCGGCCTTTGGAGCTGAGGGGATTAGGCCACGGAAGAGAAGGTCCAGAGGAGCGACGGCGCAAGTACGCGCACGATCGGCTGCGCGGTACGACGTCACCCTGGGCCTTTGAAGTTTAGGGAATAAAAGAGTAGACGATTTTGGGTCGCTTGTCTTCAACCTCTGGGCCGCCAGGACTCACTCCCTGCCGTCCTGCCTCCTCGAGCCACTCGCAGCATCCGTGTGATGCCAGCGAGTGCCGCTACGAGGCAGTGATAGGTGAAGTTTTCTCTCGTCCTTCTCCCTCCCGACTCTCACCGCGTCCGTGCGACGCCGCGAGTACAGCTTCGAGGTACGTGGTAGGAGGCGTGAGTGACTGGGCACTTGTTCAGCAGTAGGCGAGGCTCTTCTCGAAAAATATTCCCCCAGGTAGTGGGTATTTGCGCCGCGAATCAAAGTTAGCACAGAGCATCGGTGTGGTGTCGGTGATTTGTGTGTGGAGCGACTGCGTGTGGAAACGCGTTGCGAGAGGATGAGCGCGGAGCAGCAGCGTGTGTGCGCGTGTCAGGATGTAATCGCCCGCAGGTGTGGGCGCGGTCGTGCAGGCTTTGCGCCGCGTTGGCGTGAGTGGCGGTGGTGGTGGGTGGTTGTGTAACACGGGCGAGTGCGGTTCACTCCGTGCGGCGGAGAGCCAGCATTTGGGCCATGTCCCTCGAGGAGAGGTCGCTAGCGCGGAGGGGCCCGATCATTCGATTAAGGCGGAGGCCTGTCAGGACTGATCGACGGCGGTGGAGGAGGGAGCGGGAAGGGGCGGACGTTGCGCCCCACCTGCCACGCGAGGGCGGTGGGGTGGACGTCGGCCTCCGCACTGCACGAATGCACCGCGAGGGACTGCTGGGAATGTCCTTCAGATCGTGTAATATATGTAAGTTTGCTGTAAAATGTGATTTGTAAAGAATAGTATTCATAGTATACATCTAGCATATATTATGCAGTACAGTGGGTGATCTCTAAATTTTTACAATGTTTAAATGAAGCGTAGCCCATTTAAATAAATGGTTGATGAGCCGTTGCCGCGACACCCATGTTAGGGAGGCATGGTGACGTGGGAGTAACGTCACCGTGACGTCACTGCACGTGCCAAACTGATTTTAAAGTCGCGATTTGATCGAAGTTGGGTCCAACAGCCTTAGACAAAAAAACACGGTTTGAGTATCAACAGCAAGGACATGCACTTTTGGATTGCACGCTATGTAATGTTTACCCATGCCGAGTCAAAGCAACAGCACAATTAGCATTTTTGAAATAAAATAATACGTTTGTTGCTAAATACTCGACAACATAGTCTGGTTTTATATTGTCAATGTACATTTTAACCACCCAGTACTGAAAAAGTGCCTAACATATAGGCTTTACTTTGGTCGATGTTAGTCTTCAGGTAATGCACGTTGATTTTGTATGAACCAGCCGTGAGAGGTCAAGACACCAGGATGAGTCCTCATATTCAAGAGGGAGCCAGCTCACCCAATTACAGAAGCAATAAAAATACTAAAACAAACATTGTACTACAATTAAGCAATTACAATGCAGAGTAAAAATAGCTGCATACAAATAAACGGACATGAATTAGCAGACAATATGCCTCCTTCGTATGTCTGTCTCTCCACGTATATAAAAAAAACTTTTATTATGCAACCCATCGGCCCCACGGCCTTCAGGAGTGCATCATCTCAGCAGCATTTATTAATACAGACAACTCCGGCCGAGTTTAACACAACAGTCACTCATCAATAGTCAGGCTTCTGTCAATGCCGTTGAAATGCCGAATGTTACAGGCAAGGACCCTCTTTCCGATATGGGTTCTCGTTCGACAGTTGTAGAAAAATATAAGCAATAAAACAGAGAAAATAAAATTTAAGCACAGCAGAGTTTTCCAGTCACAAGTTTGCTTGTACTGAATCAATGCAGCTGCATTGATGGCTCCCACAAGGCCATGGGGCCAATGGCTTGTATAAAGAATACGACTGTACTTTCATGTGGAGAGGACACATCTTGTCTGCTTATCTCCTTTGTTTGACATGTATGTGCAGTCTGCCACGACGACGCCATCATGAGTATCGTGTCCAAATAGAAAAAAAAATAGAAAAACATTCATATACATGCCACAGCTGTCAGAGCGCACCATCATCTGGAACGTTTGGTCTTGTGAATCGGGTTGCAAAATATCCCGTGCAGCAGAAGCCATCAAACAAACGGGGTCGTATTACGAACGTGGTTGCCGATGTCGCGTTGATTACCACCAATGCCCAAGGGCAACCCAGGGCAGGGCTTTACTGCTGGGGGTGGCGCAGTAGCAAGCGACAGGACCGGCGCTGAGTGCCAAGCGGCGCTGTGGTTCGCCTCTCTGTGCCCGGCCTGCAGGCCCAGGGGGGGTGATTCGAGCTGAGCGAGGGGACTTACCCCCGAGCAGCCGCCGTGCTGAGAAGCCTCTCGGCGCGGCCCAACATCAGAGCGGCATGCGACGCTTCTCGCGCTCGGCACATGTGTCGCTCGTGGTATGAAGAGGGAGCAAAGTACATTTTTAGAGGCACCATCCGTGGCCCTCGGCTTGAATATTTGGCAGTTTACTGAATATGACATGAGCGTCACAGTTGAGCAGTTTGTGGAAATTACCTAGAGTTTGTGTTTTTAAACGGGTTGATAGCTTTGTTCATTTGAGACTCACATCAAGAAAAAAACTGCAAGTGTTTTAAGTGATTGCATAACGCATGCTTCTATTGACAGCGAATTGTGACTAATCATCATGTTAAGCAAAGATATGTCGACAAAGTTGTTGCACTTGCAAAACCAAATGATCAGATAACCCATTACCTTCTTGGGAATGTGTCACGTCTCGAGGAAAATCATTGTTGTTGTTGTTGTTTGTGCTTGTGTTGTAGAATAAGCCTACCGAGGTAAAGACGTCACCGAGGGCGAGCGCTGCTGTACTGCGACGGGTCGCGAAATCACCCACGCGCGCGGGCGGCACGAATTAACATTGTCATCTAATTATCTGAAATTGCGTTATAGATTTTATTCAATTTCTCACCCGCTGTGACAGTCACCTTGCAGCGATTTTTTTTTATTGTTTTTCACCTCTAATGTTCCTTCATATGTCAACTGAAAATAAAACGGATTTCACTGCGAGCATTTTATAAGCACGTTCCCCGTGTCGACGCTTCCAGGTGACCGTGGGCGGTGATGTGGCCCAGGTGGTGGCGCTGCTTTTTGCCTCTCGTTGCAAGAGGTTCACGGTTCGAATTCCAGGCGGCCGACCTGGTTAATACTGCGGGCGTACTGCGTTAACTTTACAAAAACACGCCTGCGTCCTCACAGTGGACGTTAAAGATCCCATGTTTACCAAACTTAAACAATTACCAGAAAATTACTAAATTTGGAAAGCAATCATTACGCCTTACTTGTAAAACCCTGGAAGGACCTTTTTCTGTATTGTTTGTTGATGCAACTTGCTGACACCGCCCATACTGGGCATCTGTGAAAAAGAGCTTCATAGCTCATCGGATTCTTCCCGAATAAATAAAGATTCTGATCTGATTCATGAAAAAAGTGTAGGGAGACTCCTGTTGAGCGTACCTGGTGAACAAGCGGAATAATAGTACAATAATTATCATAAGGACGTAATAAGGCATACCCAAACTAATACCAGCCAGCCGGTAGTGACATGGCGAGAGCTCTGTTCTTATCCACTAGTTGGAATCCCCCATCCGTGCGGATCGTGGGCGTTGTATGGACATCCTTCACCCACGCCACGTACCCATCACTGGTATTGGGGCCAGCCATGCCATACAAGATTATGCCTGTTGCTTCAAAGGCTGTGAATGAATGAACCTCCGATGAATTAATACACGAATAGACTGCTGAAACGAAGACACGACTCGAGTAATGAATGAACAACACGACAGAAAGGGAGGAGTGGAATATCATTGAGTGGGATGCACAATGGCAGTGGAGGAGGACTCGACTTCAAAGTTTGTGATGCAAACGGTTAAGAGAGGATGACCACGGGGGGATCGTGAATTCCTCGTGCAGGATACACGGCGCTGTGCCCAGTGTGATTGGTCACATTAAGTGCGAATGGCGGCCGCGCAATTTTGGCTCACGCACTTGACTCAATAATTGGGGTGGTGTCACGCTGCGTCGAATCACAAATTGTCACCACCCTTTTATATCATCTTTAATTACCTGAACTAGCAGGCGATCGCGTGACATGTCGCGGACGGCGAGTTCCAGGTTAGTGGTAAGTGTACGGAGTGCTTCCGGGAGCGGAGCAAGGTGAGTGGTAAGTGCCGGTGGAGTTGTGCGAGCTGAGCGTGACGTGATTGGTGAGAATTCGATGCGACGCATCATTATCCCGTTACAAAATACCGAGGCACGCTTTTAATTATCAGCAACTAACAACACACACACTCTTGATCTAAGGGGTTTGTAACTCAACATTGCAACGTAGTCATTAAAACAAATAGCAGCGTCGTGTTTTAGATGTGGTGCCATTTGATGTGTGATGGTAATTTATATTGGAGTCTCTTTTGGTCTTTCCGTTGTTTCAACGTTCGCCTTTGAATCGTTGAAAACATCGACACGTGGTGGGTCGCGGTCCGTGCGCGTCTCCTGCACTTCGTTACTGCCGGAGCGACGACAGCCTCCTCACGGCAACGAGAAGCCTCGGTTCGATTCCAGAGTCGGGCGCCTTTCGTTGCAGTTGGCATGCGCTTGCCGTACTGCTGAGTGTGAGTGCACAGGTCCTGGGTCTGGGGATAGGCGCTCTGTACACCTAAGATACGAGATTGAAGAAGGGCAACCCCCCCCCCAACTTCCACAGTGGCTGTGGCTCCTTGCTTCCCGTCCCGCGCTTGACCAACACAGGCCGATCTCTGTGAGGCTCAGAGCCAATGTCAACACGCTCGCCCCTGCCCTTGCTGCTGGTGGGTGAACGGTTTACATTTTATTTTCTCACATCCGTGCTGCGCTTTGAATAAATTAGTCTTAGTGGTTCATCTCTGGCCATGAAGAAACGCGTGTCATGTGAAACCGAGATAATTACTAGTGGTTCCACCCATGTCATGTGAACCTAGATGATTACTGGTGCGTGGTTCCACCCATGCCATGTGAAACATATATCATTACAGGTGTGTAGTTCCATCTGCGCCAGAGTAATACTTCAACCAATTTCAACCAATGATTACAGAATTAAGTAATCACATCCCCGTCGTTCATCAGGGCTGAATGTGGATCGTTTGACCATACTTCACAAGGCTGGCCAGTTTGGTGGGGTGCAGTGGTTCACAACAATACCACGTGATGTTAGCCGTGACCGGGAATCCAACTCAAGTTGCGAAAATGTCTAAAGCAGTATTGATGCCTACGACGTTAATAAGCAGATGGTTAAAGTGCACATCGATATTAGATCGCTCGTAGCATCACGACTGTAAGCTCCTATCTTCTTACGGCGAGTCGGCGACTCGATAGTTAATTCGCAAGCATAATCAGCATATCATTTGAACAGTGCATGCAGAGAAAAATGAATTGCTGATTAAATATACGCCTTAAACAGATGCGCGATATCAGAAATACATTTGCAATTACATCATGCGATCTTACGAAATAAATTGGACCAACACCTTTGCCTCTGAGTGGCCTGGCAGCCACTCACGGGCAACGTTAAATCTAACCGCCGCGTGCGCAGTCACGCACGGGTGTGCGTCGCCCGGCGGCGGCATGTTTTGCAAATCACTGCGCCTAATTGGGGTTAATTACATGGCTAATCACAAATACCCCAACATTTGATTCGTGTCAATGAGCGTGTAGCCATGCAAGGAAGAGCAGCCCTACCGCGGCTTCAAGTGCGGATGCACGTTTAAGTAAAAGCGACGGCGTTCCTCAGTCCCTAAGAACCATCCCAATTTAAATGTATGCCGGAGCTTTACCTGAGGAATGAGAAGCGAGCCAACTTTGACAGCAACATCTCTCACCAGATCCCCGTAAGAAGCACAACCCAAACACAAACGAGGCACGCGTGGAGTATGTCCACGAGAAGAGAGACGGCGTCCAACCGGCGCCCTCTGGATTGCAAGTCCAGCGCAGTGGCCCTTACACCGCCGCAGCATGCACTGCATGCCATAATGTTGGCATTTATGAACATCAGATTGGTATGAACAACAGAGTTATGGAACTCTATCAGAATATATGAGTAGAGCAGTGAAGTTAAGCATCCCAAAAAACGATCACGTGGGGAATGAAAATATTGCTAACAAAATCAATGTTAAATAAAAGCTAACGATTCAATTCCCTGCAGTGCAAATTGGCGCAGACAGATGCACCCAGTGGGGTGGTGGTGGTGATCACGTGATGCTGTGAACTCAGGGAACCGAGTTCACTTCCTGGGCCACATGGTTAACATCAACGGTGAATCTCATCTCAATCAATGTCTGGGTCCTCACTTCACCAAAGCCTTACTGATCGTTGTCGAGATGTACAGTCAAACAACCCCTATGGCCAACACATGTGGAGAGGCATCCATCCAACAGTAGGCTGGCAAAGGGCTGTAAATTATATATTTATGATTCGAAATGTTTGTAATATAAGAGGGGATAGAGTTGGTTTGGCTAAACGATGTAAAATAGCTCTGAGGCCATCCTCATGATATCACAGGGATCCACACCCAACCCTTACATCATTGAAAACTCATTTCTTTAGAACTGCTCTTTGTGTTAGTTTGTTATCCTTCCCCCGCACCTCTGATTAGCACGGTTGGCTATATACGGTGAGAAAAAAGTTCAACATACATATGCAATGACATGATGACACCTACTGGCTGGGAAAGGGTAGCACGGGTACGGGCACGGTTAAGACAACATCCAATCGGAGAGGCAGAGGTATCTGGGGCAAAGGGAACAGGTGGGGTTGGTCGAAATGCTCCGGGAACCTGCTCGAAGGTTCCACGAGAGGGCGTTGCCGGAGGCGGGGCTAGCCATGCCTGGGGAGATATCAGGGCGGGTGGGCGGACCGTGGCTCGGGGTTCGCGTGTGGATTCTTGGGTCCGGACTGCGTCGCCGCTCGCCATCTCTCTCCGTCGTCCAGCCACGTGGAAGATCTCCTGCGGGGTTTCCATCGCCGTCCTTGTCACGCCGCCAGCCAGCGGCGTGGCCGAGTTAGGGCGGTGGGACCACGCCGAGTGATCGGCTGTGTAGCCAGTAGAGACGTTGATATCTACTGTTGTACTCAGAGTGAGAAGAATAAGGTTGGCCTGTGTTGTACCCAGTGTGAGAAATAAAAGAAGAAGTAGCCTCTACACGACGTGTCGCGGAAGTCGCTCTTTACACGTACACACTGCGGTCATTAACCCGGCAAATGATGTCGTCGCGTTCGTGTTGGTTTATTAACGAAAGCACGAATTCAGAATGCCTCGGTGTTGTACAGAACCCATCACAAGACACCAATTTGACGCGTGCGCGAGATCTTTGATGTTTACGTTGACGTGGTTTTTTTCGCAGACGACGACTCTTCCTCTTAGCGTGGGGGAAAAGCCGTTGGATCTCGGCTGGTTTTGAAGTGTCTCATGTGTGGATCGAGCCCCTTCGCTACCCCACAGCGGACACGTCGGGACCTTGCGTTGAAAGCAGACACTCGGTCCAAAGCCGAGTGACAAATGAAGCCACTTTTTTTCTAGCTGGATGAGATGCAGACCCATGAACTCACGTTTAATTGGATGGTAATTGAATTCAAGAGACAGTCAAAAAGTGATATATTGCTCAAAGCATCAGAGGCAAGGACTCATCTCGTTTTTGTAGCCACGATAAAGAGATGCCAGACTCGATTTAGTAGTTTACAGATAAACAAGAAAATTTGCCTAATGGCCAAATCACCCGCAATTCGTCGATCCCATTAGAGCTGAGAAGCTAAGTAGGTCTGAGCCTGGACGGCGCTTGGGATGGGTGACGGCCACCATGCGCACAGTAGACCAGTGCAGTAGACGTTGAGGGCAGCAGAGGGGAGCGCAGCGAGACCCATTGCTCTGTACCCCCCCCCACCTATGTACTACGGGGTAGAGATACAAATTAGTAATGTGTGCACCACCGCAACGGACGGCGCGATCGATCCGCGTTACCCTGCGGAGCGCAGAACGGTCTCTGCTGGGCGATGGTTGCCCTTTGCCTGTTAATCAGTTCGCCTTCTCAGTATCGATGATGCAGTCACAAGACCTCAGCTCTGGGACAGATTTGTTCTCTTGGACTAACGATGCCTGCATAGGGCTGGCCTGAAACTGTCAGGATCACCGTGCAGCTGATTTCTCAGCAGTTGGTGCAGCGCACGTGGGTTCCGGGTTATCCTCCCAAGGCCAGCAAACAATATTTGGAGGAACTTTTTGATCTGGTGCTTCAGGGCTATTTCTCCGAGCATAGAAAATTAGACATTTTAAAGTGGCAGGTATTGTAAAACTCGCTTTCGCAAATCTCATCATATTGATATAAAAAAAATACCATGGTTTTTATTTATTTTCCACAAAACCTTTACGTCTCAATATCTGTTTTCCTGGAGGGTCATGCAAGAGGAGGATATTTGGCTACATCCCAAATATTAGTGTTCAACATCTTGAAGGAAACCAGAATAACCCACCACAGCCCCGTGCCTACAGCACCTGGCCAGCACTGGGGGTCACCCACATACAAGCGCAGTACAGCCCTTGCCAGGCTCAAACCTGCCGAGTTTCTGAGATCCATCGAGGTCGGGCGCTTGCGGGGAGATTTGACTGTGAGCGCGGTAATTTAAAGTGAATGTTAAGCCTAGCTACCGCAAGCAATCACGTGGATATTGCAAGGGCTAGCGACCCGCACAGAATTGTAATCATTGGCATACATTCTAAATCCCTAATTAGCATTATTTGCTTCATTGCATTGCAATGATAATCCCTAATTTACCCAAAAACAGCTCATTGTAAAACACATGATGATATTTATATCTGCATCATCTTCACTTGGTCGTGAAACCTTGATTAAAAACTGCAAAGCTCAACGCTTGAATCAAACCTCAATGCAGACAAATGAAGATACTGACTGTGGGTGCATATCCTGCCATCTATTTACGCGGAATGTACCAGATCACGTGGGATATCGGAGGCTAAGCAGGTGGGGGCCTGGCTCGTACTTGAATAGGTGATCGCCAGTCCATGTCAGGTGTTATAGGCATGGGGTGACAGCAGATGGCAGCACAGCTCGATGGATTGCAGGGACCATATTCATATACTGTGGAATTCTGTACGTATGTATACATGATTGCCATTCATCGACCAATGGCAGGGTCGATGAATGGCACTGGTGGGAGTGGAGGTGGTGACGAATGGCCTGTGTGTTTGTGCGTGTGCGAGGGCCCACCAACTGGGCCGGCTCTCCTCGGGGCCGCCGCCTCCGCCTCCTCCTCCAGCCGCTCGCCACGGCGCGCAGCGGTCGGCCCGCCACGCATCGATCGGGCAGGCGTCGTGTGCTTGCGCTTTGCGTCTGCGAAGGGGTCAAGGGTTCCTCTGCGGTCGAGTGAGACCGTGTCCAGGATCCATCATGGGGAGGAGACACAGGGAGGGCAGCAGGTGAAAACCATTTGTGTTGGTACCACGGGGCTGGTCGCAGATGCGGCTCGGGTAACTTGTAGATGCTCGCGAGTTCGACCAATATTTGCATGCGCAACCGTGTGTGTGTTTCCCCCCCCCCCCACCACTTGTATATTTGTCATTGGCATTCTTGTCACGAAGGGCACTGACGTCCTTCATGGGTCTCTAGAGCGTTGATCTCAACACCGGGTAGCACCTCGCCGCTGGGGCTACACGCTACGTCCAATTCGAGCACCGGAGCAAGGCAGAGGGAAAACAATCACGGCTCCCCCACCACCTCCCCTGGCAGAATACCTGTAGCTTTGTGTTTTTATATATACCGATAACGCTCGTCACGTAGACACAGCGTGGTGTTGCCAACACAGTGACATGCAGCACGCTGCTTCGTCCCCTCCAAGGCTCGCCAGGTCCCTTGTTTCTATCTCAGTCCTCCTTGGATCGATTGTCTGTTCACTAAAAAAAACTCTCCATTGTGTTACCATGCAACGTAACCAAAATGTCCTTTAATGTCCTTTTTTCAACTTTAAATATCTCAACGTTTACAATTTGTAACTTTCACTTTATGCTCCTCTGCACATGTAAAACAGTCACACGGGAATTTAATCGAGTTATACTGTTCTTTCCAGAAAATTGGATGGTTAATAAGATGTCAACATTCCAAATGTTTGATGTCAAATACATTTCACTCTTAAGCATTGGTTGCCCTCGAGGTTAGACATTCCTTTCAATCTGTTTGGGTCAAGAGTCAAAAATTACCATCAACATTCCTCCCACACTTTACATCATTGGGTTCCACTCTGTTTCTTCCCTTGGAACTTTGACGTAAAAAGTTGGACCATTAATTTTATCGTGACCAGCTTACTTCAATAAAATACAAAAAAAGGTTGTCTTTTGTAAGTACGGTGTTGTACATCTTTCAACGTTGGGTGCCGCAAAACTGTTCTGCAT
Source organism: Lethenteron reissneri (assembly GCF_015708825.2). Lineage (NCBI taxonomy): Eukaryota > Metazoa > Chordata > Hyperoartia > Petromyzontiformes > Petromyzontidae > Lethenteron > Lethenteron reissneri. The sequence continues at coordinate 30,075 of NW_026891587.1, forward strand.
GTTGAAGTTGACTCACTCTTGAAACTCTGCCACCACAGCAGCAGCAGCGCTGCTATCACCGTCATCTGCTGGCACAACCTCTAAAAGCCCCGGGCTTGGGTCTCTCTACCCAGCGAACTCCAGTGCCTGCAGGTTTTATATTCGCCTTGCCATGCCAATCCACCGATAGTTACTTTTCTTTTGCAAATATTCCCTTGCAACTGCTGGGTTTTTTGAGTGTGGTTT